>NW_027453874.1:0-131283 GCF_040206685.1 Ascaphus truei | reverse complement strand
CTAACCCTAACCCTAACCCTAACCCTAACCCTAACCCTAACCCTAACCCTAACCCTAACCCTAACCCTAACCCTAACCCTAACCCTAACCCTAACCCTAACCCTAACCCTAACCCTAACCCTAACCCTAACCCTAACCCAAATAGAAAAATAATCCTAACTTTCAACCCTAACTTTCAACCCTAACTTTCAACCCTAACTTTCAACCCTAACTTTCAACCCTAACTTTCAACCCTAACTTTCAACCCTAACTCTTCTCTGATTGGTTAGTACCCAAATGAGTCACATACCTAAATTTTCGTATTCCCCTATAACCCTGGGCCAAACAAAAATAGAAAAATAATCCTAACTTTCAACCCTAACTTTCAACCCTAACTTTCAACCCTAACTTTCAACCCTAACTTTCAACCCTAACTCTTCTCTGATTGGTTAGTACCCAAATGAGTCACATACCTAAATTTTCGTATTCCCCTATAACCCTGGGCCAAACAAAAATAGAAAAATAATCCTAAGTGTCAACCCTAACTTTCAACCCTAACTTTCAACCCTAACTTTCAACCCTAACTCTTCTCTGATTGGTTAGTACCCAAATGAGTCACATACCTAAATTTTCGTATTCCCCTATAACCCTAACCCTAACCCTAACCCTAACCCTAACCCTAACCCTAACCCTAACCCTAACCCTAACCCTTACCCTAACCCTAACCCTAACCCTAACTTTCAACCCTAACTTTCAACCCTAACTTTCAACCCTAACTCTTCTCTGATTGGTTAGTACCCAAATGAGTCACATACCTAAATTTTCGTATTCCCCTATAACCCTGGGCCAAACAAAAATAGAAAAATAATCCTAAGTGTCAACCCTAACTTTCAACCCTAACTTTCAACCCTAACTTTCAACCCTAACTTTCAACCCTAACTTTCAACCCTAACTCTTCTCTGATTGGTTAGTACCCAAATGAGTCACATACCTAAATTTTCGTATTCCCCTATAACCCTGGGCCAAACAAAAATAGAAAAATAATCCTAAGTGTCAACCCTAACTTTCAACCCTAACTTTCAACCCTAACTTTCAACCCTAACTTTCAACCCTAACTCTTCTCTGATTGGTTAGTACCCAAATGAGTCACATACCTAAATTTTCGTATTCCCCTATAACCCTGGGCCAAACAAAAATAGAAAAATAATCCTAACTTTCAACCCTAACTTTCAACCCTAACTTTCAACCCTAACTTTCAACCCTAACTTTCAACCCTAACTCTTCTCTGATTGGTTAGTACCCAAATGAGTCACATACCTAAATTTTCGTATTCCCCTATAACCCTGGGCCAAACAAAAATAGAAAAATAATCCTAAGTGTGAACCCTAACTTTCAACCCTAACTTTCAACCCTAACTTTCAACCCTAACTCTTCTCTGATTGGTTAGTACCCAAATGAGTCACATACCTAAATTTTCGTATTCCCCTATAACCCTGGGCCAAACAAAAATAGAAAAATAATCCTAAATGTCAACCCTAACTTTCAACCCTAACTTTCAACCCTAACTTTCAACCCTAACTTTCAACCCTAACTCTTCTCTGATTGGTTAGTACCCAAATGAGTCACATACCTAAATTTTCGTATTCCCCTATAACCCTGGGCCAAACAAAAATAGAAAAATAATCCTAAGTGTCAACCCTAACTTTCAACCCTAACTTTCAACCCTAACTTTCAACCCTAACTCTTCTCTGATTGGTTAGTACCCAAATGAGTCACATACCTAAATTTTCGTATTCCCCTATAACCCTGGGCCAAACAAAAATAGAAAAATAATCCTAAGTGTCAACCCTAACTTTCAACCCTAACTTTCAACCCTAACTTTCAACCCTAACTCTTCTCTGATTGGTTAGTACCCAAATGAGTCACATACCTAAATTTTCGTATTCCCCTATAACCCTGGGCCAAACAAAAATAGAAAAATAATCCTAAGTGTCAACCCTAACTTTCAACCCTAACTTTCAACCCTAACTTTCAACCCTAACTCTTCTCTGATTGGTTAGTACCCAAATGAGTCACATACCTAAATTTTCGTATTCCCCTATAACCCTGGGCCAAACAAAAATAGAAAAATAATCCTAAGTGTCAACCCTAACTTTCAACCCTAACTTTCAACCCTAACTCTTCTCTGATTGGTTAGTACCCAAATGAGTCACATACCTAAATTTTCGTATTCCCCTATAACCCTGGGCCAAACAAAAATAGAAAAATAATCCTAAATGTCAACCCTAACTTTCAACCCTAACTTTCAACCCTAACTTTCAACCCTAACTCTTCTCTGATTGGTTAGTACCCAAATGAGTCACATACCTAAATTTTCGTATTCCCCTATAACCCTGGGCCAAACAAAAATAGAAAAATAATCCTAAGTGTCAACCCTAACTTTCAACCCTAACTTTCAACCCTAACTTTCAACCCTAACTTTCAACCCTAACTCTTCTCTGATTGGTTAGTACCCAAATGAGTCACATACCTAAATTTTCGTATTCCCCTATAACCCTGGGCCAAACAAAAATAGAAAAATAATCCTAACTTTCAACCCTAACTTTCAACCCTAACTTTCAACCCTAACTTTCAACCCTAACTTTCAACCCTAACTCTTCTCTGATTGGTTAGTACCCAAATGAGTCACATACCTAAATTTTCGTATTCCCCTATAACCCTGGGCCAAACAAAAATAGAAAAATAATCCTAAGTGTCAACCCTAACTTTCAACCCTAACTTTCAACCCTAACTTTCAACCCTAACTTTCAACCCTAACTTTCAACCCTAACTCTTCTCTGATTGGTTAGTACCCAAATGAGTCACATACCTAAATTTTCGTATTCCCCTATAACCCTGGGCCAAACAAAAATAGAAAAATAATCCTAACTTTCAACCCTAACTTTCAACCCTAACTTTCAACCCTAACTTTCAACCCTAACTTTCAACCCTAACTCTTCTCTGATTGGTTAGTACCCAAATGAGTCACATACCTAAATTTTCGTATTCCCCTATAACCCTGGGCCAAACAAAAATAGAAAAATAATCCTAACTTTCAACCCTAACTTTCAACCCTAACTTTCAACCCTAACTTTCAACCCTAACTTTCAACCCTAACTCTTCTCTGATTGGTTAGTACCCAAATGAGTCACATACCTAAATTTTCGTATTCCCCTATAACCCTGGGCCAAACAAAAATAGAAAAATAATCCTAAGTGTCAACCCTAACTTTCAACCCTAACTTTCAACCCTAACTTTCAACCCTAACTTTCAACCCTAACTTTCAACCCTAACTTTCAACCCTAACTCTTCTCTGATTGGTTAGTACCCAAATGAGTCACATACCTAAATTTTCGTATTCCCCTATAACCCTGGGCCAAACAAAAATAGAAAAATAATCCTAAGTTTCAACCCTAACTTTCAACCCTAACTTTCAACCCTAACTTTCAACCCTAACTTTCAACCCTAACTCTTCTCTGATTGGTTAGTACCCAAATGAGTCACATACCTAAATTTTCGTATTCCCCTATAACCCTGGGCCAAACAAAAATAGAAAAATAATCCTAAGTGTCAACCCTAACTTTCAACCCTAACTTTCAACCTTAACTTTCAACCCTAACTCTTCTCTGATTGGTTAGTACCCAAATGAGTCACATACCTAAATTTTCGTATTCCCCTATAACCCTGGGCCAAACAAAAATAGAAAAATAATCCTAAGTGTCAACCCTAACTTTCAACCCTAACTTTCAACCCTAACTTTCAACCCTAACTTTCAACCCTAACTTTCAACCCTAACTTTCAACCCTAACTCTTCTCTGATTGGTTAGTACCCAAATGAGTCACATACCTAAATTTTCGTATTCCCCTATAACCCTGGGCCAAACAAAAATAGAAAAATAATCCTAAATGTCAACCCTAACTTTCAACCCTAACTTTCAACCCTAACTTTCAACCCTAACTTTCAACCCTAACTCTTCTCTGATTGGTTAGTACCCAAATGAGTCACATACCTAAATTTTCGTATTCCCCTATCACCCTGGGCCAAACAAAAATAGAAAAATAATCCTAACTTTCAACCCTAACTTTCAACCCTAACTTTCAACCCTAACTTTCAACCCTAACTCTTCTCTGATTGGTTAGTACCCAAATGAGTCACATACCTAAATTTTCGTATTCCCCTATAACCCTGGGCCAAACAAAAATAGAAAAATAATCCTAAGTGTCAACCCTAACTTTCAACCCTAACTTTCAACCCTAACTTTCAACCCTAACTTTCAACCCTAACTTTCAACCCTAACTCTTCTCTGATTGGTTAGTACCCAAATGAGTCACATACCTAAATTTTCGTATTCCCCTATAACCCTGGGCCAAACAAAAATAGAAAAATAATCCTAAGTGTCAACCCTAACTTTCAACCCTAACTTTCAACCCTAACTTTCAACCCTAACTTTCAACCCTAACTTTCAACCCTAACTCTTCTCTGATTGGTTAGTACCCAAATGAGTCACATACCTAAATTTTCGTATTCCCCTATAACCCTGGGCCAAACAAAAATAGAAAAATAATCCTAAGTGTCAACCCTAACTTTCAACCCTAACTTTCAACCCTAACTTTCAACCCTAACTTTCAACCCTAACTTTCAACCCTAACTCTTCTCTGATTGGTTAGTACCCAAATGAGTCACATACCTAAATTTTCGTATTCCCCTATAACCCTGGGCCAAACAAAAATAGAAAAATAATCCTAAGTGTCAACCCTAACTTTCAACCCTAACTTTCAACCCTAACTTTCAACCCTAACTCTTCTCTGATTGGTTAGTACCCAAATGAGTCACATACCTAAATTTTCGTATTCCCCTATAACCCTGGGCCAAACAAAAATAGAAAAATAATCCTAAGTGTCAACCCTAACTTTCAACCCTAACTTTCAACCTTAACTTTCAACCCTAACTCTTCTCTGATTGGTTAGTACCCAAATGAGTCACATACCTAAATTTTCGTATTCCCCTATAACCCTGGGCCAAACAAAAATAGAAAAATAATCCTAAGTGTCAACCCTAACTTTCAACCCTAACTTTCAACCCTAACTTTCAACCCTAACTTTCAACCCTAACTTTCAACCCTAACTTTCAACCCTAACTTTCAACCCTAACTTTCAACCCTAACTCTTCTCTGATTGGTTAGTACCCAAATGAGTCACATACCTAAATTTTCGTATTCCCCTATAACCCTGGGCCAAACAAAAATAGAAAAATAATCCTAAGTGTCAACCCTAACTTTCAACCCTAACTTTCAACCCTAACTTTCAACCCTAACTTTCAACCCTAACTTTCAACCCTAACTCTTCTCTGATTGGTTAGTACCCAAATGAGTCACATACCTAAATTTTCGTATTCCCCTATAACCCTGGGCCAAACAAAAATAGAAAAATAATCCTAAGTGTCAACCCTAACTTTCAACCCTAACTTTCAACCTTAACTTTCAACCCTAACTCTTCTCTGATTGGTTAGTACCCAAATGAGTCACATACCTAAATTTTCGTATTCCCCTATAACCCTGGGCCAAACAAAAATAGAAAAATAATCCTAAGTGTCAACCCTATCTTTCAACCCTAACTTTCAACCCTAACTTTCAACCCTAACTTTCAACCCTAACTTTCAACCCTAACTTTCAACCCTAACTTTCAACCCTAACTCTTCTCTGATTGGTTAGTACCCAAATGAGTCACATACCTAAATTTTCGTATTCCCCTTTAACCCTGGGCCAAACAAAAATAGAAAAATAATCCTAAGTGTCAACCCTAACTTTCAACCCTAACTTTCAACCCTAACTTTCAACCCTAACTTTCAACCCTAACTTTCAACCCTAACTCTTCTCTGATTGGTTAGTACCCAAATGAGTCACATACCTAAATTTTCGTATTCCCCTATAACCCTGGGCCAAACAAAAATAGACAAATAATCCTAAGTGTCAACCCTAAGTGTCAACCCTAACTTTCAACCCTAACTTTCAACCCTTAGTTTCAACCCTAACTTTCAACCCTAACTTTCAACCCTAACTCTTCTCTGATTGGTTAGTACCCAAATGAGTCACATACCTAAATTTTCGTATTCCCCTATAACCCTGGGCCAAACAAAAATAGAAAAATAATCCTAAGTGTCAACCCTAACTTTCAACCCTAACTTTCAACCCTAACTTTCAACCCTAACTTTCAACCCTAACTTTCAACCCTAACTTTCAACCCTAACTTTCAACCCTAACTCTTCTCTGATTGGTTAGTACCCAAATGAGTCACATACCTAAATTTTCGTATTCCCCTATAACCCTGGGCCAAACAAAAATAGAAAAATAATCCTAAGTGTCAACCCTAACTTTCAACCCTAACTTTCAACCCTAACTTTCAACCCTAACTTTCAACCCTAACTCTTCTCTGATTGGTTAGTACCCAAATGAGTCACATACCTAAATTTTCGTATTCCCCTATAACCCTGGGCCAAACAAAAATAGAAAAATAATCCTAAGTGTCAACCCTAACTTTCAACCCTAACTTTCAACCTTAACTTTCAACCCTAACTCTTCTCTGATTGGTTAGTACCCAAATGAGTCACATACCTAAATTTTCGTATTCCCCTATAACCCTGGGCCAAACAAAAATAGAAAAATAATCCTAAGTGTCAACCCTAACTTTCAACCCTAACTTTCAACCCTAACTTTCAACCCTAACTTTCAACCCTAACTTTCAACCCTAACTTTCAACCCTAACTTTCAACCCTAACTCTTCTCTGATTGGTTAGTACCCAAATGAGTCACATACCTAAATTTTCGTATTCCCCTATAACCCTGGGCCAAACAAAAATAGAAAAATAATCCTAAATGTCAACCCTAACTTTCAACCCTAACTTTCAACCCTAACTTTCAACCCTAACTTTCAACCCTAACTCTTCTCTGATTGGTTAGTACCCAAATGAGTCACATACCTAAATTTTCGTATTCCCCTATCACCCTGGGCCAAACAAAAATAGAAAAATAATCCTAAGTGTCAACCCTAACTTTCAACCCTAACTTTCAACCCTAACTTTCAACCCTAACTTTCAACCCTAACTCTTCTCTGATTGGTTAGTACCCAAATGAGTCACATACCTAAATTTTCGTATTCCCCTATAACCCTGGGCCAAACAAAAATAGAAAAATAATCCTAAGTGTCAACCCTAACTTTCAACCCTAACTTTCAACCCTAACTTTCAACCCTAACTTTCAACCCTAACTTTCAACCCTAACTCTTCTCTGATTGGTTAGTACCCAAATGAGTCACATACCTAAATTTTCGTATTCCCCTATAACCCTGGGCCAAACAAAAATAGAAAAATAATCCTAAGTGTCAACCCTAACTTTCAACCCTAACTTTCAACCCTAACTTTCAACCCTAACTTTCAACCCTAACTCTTCTCTGATTGGTTAGTACCCAAATGAGTCACATACCTAAATTTTCGTATTCCCCTATAACCCTGGGCCAAACAAAAATAGAAAAATAATCCTAAGTGTCAACCCTAACTTTCAACCCTAACTTTCAACCCTAACTTTCAACCCTAACTCTTCTCTGATTGGTTAGTACCCAAATGAGTCACATACCTAAATTTTCGTATTCCCCTATAACCCTGGGCCAAACAAAAATAGAAAAATAATCCTAAGTGTCAACCCTAACTTTCAACCCTAACTTTCAACCCTAACTTTCAACCCTAACTCTTCTCTGATTGGTTAGTACCCAAATGAGTCACATACCTAAATTTTCGTATTCCCCTATAACCCTGGGCCAAACAAAAATAGAAAAATAATCCTAAGTGTCAACCCTAACTTTCAACCCTAACTTTCAACCCTAACTTTCAACCCTAACTTTCAACCCTAACTCTTCTCTGATTGGTTAGTACCCAAATGAGTCACATACCTAAATTTTCGTATTCCCCTATAACCCTGGGGCAAACAAAAATAGAAAAATAATCCTAACTTTCAACCCTAACTTTCAACCCTAACTTTCAACCCTAACTTTCAACCCTAACTTTCAACCCTAACTTTCAACCCTAACTCTTCTCTGATTGGTTAGTACCCAAATGAGTCACATACTTAAATTTTCGTATTCCCCTATAACCCTGGGCCAAATAAAAATAGAAAAATAATCCAAAGTGTCAACCCTAACTTTCAACCCTAATTTTCAACCCTAACTTTCAACCCTAACTTTCAACCCTAACTCTTCTCTGATTGGTTAGTACCCAAATGAGTCACATACCTAAATTTTCGTATTCCCCTATAACCCTGGGCCAAACAAAAATAGAAAAATAATCCTAAGTGTCAACCCTAACTTTCAACCCTAACTTTCAACCCTAACTTTCAACACTAACTCTTCTCTGATTGGTTAGTACCCAAATGAGTCACATACCTAAATTTTCGTATTCCCCTATAACCCTAACCCTAACCCTAACCCTAACCCTAACCCTAACCCTAACCCTAACCCTAACCCTAACCCTAACTTTCAACCCTAACTTTCAACCCTAACTTTCAACCCTAACTTTCAACCCTAACTCTTCTCTGATTGGTTAGTACCCAAATGAGTCACATACTTAAATTTTCGTATTCCCCTATAACCCTGGGCCAAATAAAAATAGAAAAATAATCCAAAGTGTCAACCCTAACTTTCAACCCTAACTTTCAACCCTAACTTTCAACCCTAACTCTTCTCTGATTGGTTAGTACCCAAATGAGTCACATACCTAAATTTTCGTATTCCCCTATAACCCTGGGCCAAACAAAAATAGAAAAATAATCCTAAGTGTCAACCCTAACTTTCAACCCTAACTTTCAACCCTAACTTTCAACCCTAACTTTCAACCCTAACTTTCAACCCTAACTCTTCTCTGATTGGTTAGTACCCAAATGAGTCACATACCTAAATTTTCGTATTCCCCTACACTGGCGACACACTTTATTCGAGCTCGGCTAGTCCCACGAATTCGGGTATACCCGGGTGTATTGAGGTTTGTGACTGTTTTCTGCCCGAGTGCATTGAGTTATTTTCCGGCAGGGATTGAAGCATTTTATTCCCGCTGGCTGCAATACTGCACAGTACATATATATATACTGCATTACAATTCATGAATTTATGCCATCTGGTAGACACGCGAAGCATTGCAGCCTATTAAATCCTAATCATTATCATTTAACAGATCAGCCGCCTGTCAGCCAGGCATGTACCCAGGCTGGGAAGGCAAATGCAACGGGGCTTGTCAGAGGTGAGGAGCGGCGCATTCCAGGTATCTGCCAGGTACATACCGGGTATTTGCTCGAATAAAGTGTGTCGGTGCAGTATAACCCTGGGCCAAACAAAAATAGAAAAATAATCCTAAGTGTCAACCCTAACTTTCAACCCTAACTTTCAACCCTAACTTTCAACCCTAACTTTCAACCCTAACTCTTCTCTGATTGGTTAGTACCCAAATGAGTCACATACCTAAATTTTCGTATTCCCCTATAACCCTGGGCCAAACAAAAATAGAAAAATAATCCTAACTTTCAACCCTAACTTTCAACCCTAACTTTCAACCCTAACTTTCAACCCTAACTTTCAACCCTAACTCTTCTCTGATTGGTTAGTACCCAAATGAGTCACATACCTAAATTTTCGTATTCCCCTATAACCCTGGGCCAAACAAAAATAGAAAAATAATCCTAAGTGTCAACCCTAACTTTCAACCCTAACTTTCAACCCTAACTTTCAACCCTAACTTTCAACCCTAACTTTCAACCCTAACTCTTCTCTGATTGGTTAGTACCCAAATGAGTCACATACCTAAATTTTCGTATTCCCCTATAACCCTGGGCCAAACAAAAATAGAAAAATAATCCTAAGTGTCAACCCTAACTTTCAACCCTAACTTTCAACCCTAACTTTCAACCCTAACTTTCAACCCTAACTCTTCTCTGATTGGTTAGTACCCAAATGAGTCACATACCTAAATTTTCGTATTCCCCTATAACCCTGGGGCAAACAAAAATAGAAAAATAATCCTAACTTTCAACCCTAACTTTCAACCCTAACTTTCAACCCTAACTTTCAACCCTAACTTTCAACCCTAACTTTCAACCCTAACTCTTCTCTGATTGGTTAGTACCCAAATGAGTCACATACTTAAATTTTCGTATTCCCCTATAACCCTGGGCCAAATAAAAATAGAAAAATAATCCAAAGTGTCAACCCTAACTTTCAACCCTAATTTTCAACCCTAACTTTCAACCCTAACTTTCAACCCTAACTCTTCTCTGATTGGTTAGTACCCAAATGAGTCACATACCTAAATTTTCGTATTCCCCTATAACCCTGGGCCAAACAAAAATAGAAAAATAATCCTAAGTGTCAACCCTAACTTTCAACCCTAACTTTCAACCCTAACTTTCAACACTAACTCTTCTCTGATTGGTTAGTACCCAAATGAGTCACATACCTAAAT
The DNA here is from genome assembly GCF_040206685.1 of Ascaphus truei. NCBI lineage: Eukaryota > Metazoa > Chordata > Amphibia > Anura > Ascaphidae > Ascaphus > Ascaphus truei. The sequence goes on along the minus strand of NW_027453874.1, from coordinate 120,770 downwards.
TTTCGTATTCCCCTATAACCCTAACCCTAACCCTAACCCTAACCCTAACCCTAACCCTAACCCTAACCCTAACCCTAACCCTAACTTTCAACCCTAACTTTCAACCCTAACTTTCAACCCTAACTTTCAACCCTAACTCTTCTCTGATTGGTTAGTACCCAAATGAGTCACATACTTAAATTTTCGTATTCCCCTATAACCCTGGGCCAAATAAAAATAGAAAAATAATCCAAAGTGTCAACCCTAACTTTCAACCCTAACTTTCAACCCTAACTTTCAACCCTAACTCTTCTCTGATTGGTTAGTACCCAAATGAGTCACATACCTAAATTTTCGTATTCCCCTATAACCCTGGGCCAAACAAAAATAGAAAAATAATCCTAAGTGTCAACCCTAACTTTCAACCCTAACTTTCAACCCTAACTTTCAACCCTAACTTTCAACCCTAACTTTCAACCCTAACTCTTCTCTGATTGGTTAGTACCCAAATGAGTCACATACCTAAATTTTCGTATTCCCCTATAACCCTGGGCCAAACAAAAATAGAAAAATAATCCTAAGTGTCAACCCTAACTTTCAACCCTAACTTTCAACCCTAACTTTCAACCCTAACTTTCAACCCTAACTCTTCTCTGATTGGTTAGTACCCAAATGAGTCACATACCTAAATTTTCGTATTCCCCTATAACCCTGGGCCAAACAAAAATAGAAAAATAATCCTAACTTTCAACCCTAACTTTCAACCCTAACTTTCAACCCTAACTTTCAACCCTAACTTTCAACCCTAACTCTTCTCTGATTGGTTAGTACCCAAATGAGTCACATACCTAAATTTTCGTATTCCCCTATAACCCTGGGCCAAACAAAAATAGAAAAATAATCCTAAGTGTCAACCCTAACTTTCAACCCTAACTTTCAACCCTAACTTTCAACCCTAACTTTCAACCCTAACTCTTCTCTGATTGGTTAGTACCCAAATGAGTCACATACCTAAATTTTCGTATTCCCCTATAACCCTGGGCCAAACAAAAATAGAAAAATAATCCTAAGTGTCAACCCTAACTTTCAACCCTAACTTTCAACCCTAACTTTCAACCCTAACTCTTCTCTGATTGGTTAGTACCCAAATGAGTCACATACCTAAATTTTCGTATTCCCCTATAACCCTGGGCCAAACAAAAATAGAAAAATAATCCTAAGTGTCAACCCTAACTTTCAACCCTAACTTTCAACCCTAACTTTCAACCCTAACTCTTCTCTGATTGGTTAGTACCCAAATGAGTCACATACCTAAATTTTCGTATTCCCCTATAACCCTGGGCCAAACAAAAATAGAAAAATAATCCTAAGTGTCAACCCTAACTTTCAACCCTAACTTTCAACCCTAACTTTCAACCCTAACTTTCAACCCTAACTCTTCTCTGATTGGTTAGTACCCAAATGAGTCACATACCTAAATTTTCGTATTCCCCTATAACCCTGGGCCAAATAAAAATAGAAAAATAATCCAAAGTGTCAACCCTAACTTTCAACCCTAACTTTCAACCCTAACTTTCAACCCTAACTTTCAACCCTAACTCTTCTCTGATTGGTTAGTACCCAAATGAGTCACATACCTAAATTTTCGTATTCCCCTATAACCCTGGGCCAAACAAAAATCGAAAAATAATCCTAAGTGTCAACCCTAACTTTCAACCCTAACTTTCAACCCTAACTTTCAACCCTAACTTTCAACCCTAACTCTTCTCTGATTGGTTAGTACCCAAATGAGTCGCATACCTAAATTTTCGTATTCCCCTATAACCCTGGGCCAAACAAAAATAGAAAAATAATCCTAACTTTCAACCCTAACTTTCAACCCTAACTTTCAACCCTAACTTTCAACCCTAACTTTAAACCCTAACTCTTCTCTGATTGGTTAGTACCCAAATGAGTCACATACCTAAATTTTCGTATTCCCCTATAACCCTGGGCCAAACAAAAATAGAAAAATAATCCTAAGTGTCAACCCTAACTTTCAACCCTAACTTTCAACCCTAACTTTCAACCCTAACTCTTCTCTGATTGGTTAGTACCCAAATGAGTCACATACCTAAATTTTCGTATTCCCCTATAACCCTGGGCCAAACAAAAATAGAAAAATAATCCTAAGTGTCAACCCTAACTTTCAACCCTAACTTTCAACCCTAACTTTCAACCCTAACTTTCAACCCTAACTTTCAACCCTAACTCTTCTCTGATTGGTTAGTACCCAAATGAGTCACATACCTAAATTTTCGTATTCCCCTATAACCCTGGGCCAAACAAAAATAGAAAAATAATCCTAAGTGTCAACCCTAACTTTCAACCCTAACTTTCAACCCTAACTTTCAACCCTAACTTTCAACCCTAACTCTTCTCTGATTGGTTAGTACCCAAATGAGTCACATACCTAAATTTTCGTATTCCCCTATAACCCTGGGCCAAACAGAAATAGAAAAATAATCCTAAATGTCAACCCTAACTTTCAACCCTAACTTTCAACCCTAACTTTCAACCCTAACTTTCAACCCTAACTCTTCTCTGATTGGTTAGTACCCAAATGAGTCACATACCTAAATTTTCGTATTCCCCTATAACCCTGGGCCAAACAAAAATAGAAAAATAATCCTAAGTGTCAACCCTAACTTTCAACCCTAACTTTCAACCCTAACTTTCAACCCTAACTTTCAACCCTAACTCTTCTCTGATTGGTTAGTACCCAAATGAGTCACATACCTAAATTTTCGTATTCCCCTATAACCCTGGGCCAAACAAAAATAGAAAAATAATCCTAAGTGTCAACCCTAACTTTCAACCCTAACTTTCAACCCTAACTTTCAACCCTAACTCTTCTCTGATTGGTTAGTACCCAAATGAGTCACATACCTAAATTTTCGTATTCCCCTATAACCCTGGGCCAAACAAAAATAGAAAAATAATCCTAAGTGTCAACCCTAACTTTCAACCCTAACTTTCAACCCTAACTTTCAACCCTAACTTTCAACCCTAACTTTCAACCCTAACTCTTCTCTGATTGGTTAGTACCCAAATGAGTCACATACCTAAATTTTCGTATTCCCCTATAACCCTGGGCCAAACAAAAATAGAAAAATAATCCTAAGTGTCAACCCTAACTTTCAACCCTAACTTTCAACCCTAACTTTCAACCCTAACTTTCAACCCTAACTCTTCTCTGATTGGTTAGTACCCAAATGAGTCACATACCTAAATTTTCGTATTCCCCTATAACCCTGGGCCAAACAAAAATAGAAAAATAATCCTAAGTGTCAACCCTAACTTTCAACCCTAACTTTCAACCCTAACTTTCAACCCTAACTTTCAACCCTAACTTTCAACCCTAACTCTTCTCTGATTGGTTAGTACCCAAATGAGTCACATACCTAAATTTTCGTATTCCCCTATAACCCTGGGCCAAACAAAAATAGAAAAATAATCCTAAGTGTCAACCCTAACTTTCAACCCTAACTTTCAACCCTAACTTTCAACCCTAACTCTTCTCTGATTGGTTAGTACCCAAATGAGTCACATACCTAAATTTTCGTATTCCCCTATAACCCTAACCCTAACCCTAACCCTAACCCTAACCCTAACCCTAACCCTAACCCTAACCCTAACCCTAACCCTAACCCTAATACCCTAACCCTAACCCTAACCCTAACTTTCAACCCTAACTTTCAACCCTAACTTTCAACCCTAACTCTTCTCTGATTGGTTAGTACCCAAATGAGTCACATACCTAAATTTTCGTATTCCCCTATAACCCTGGGGCAAACAAAAATAGAAAAATAATCCTAACTTTCAACCCTAACTTTCAACCCTAACTTTCAACCCTAACTTTCAACCCTAACTTTCAACCCTAACTTTCAACCCTAACTCTTCTCTGATTGGTTAGTACCCAAATGAGTCACATACTTAAATTTTCGTATTCCCCTATAACCCTGGGCCAAATAAAAATAGAAAAATAATCCAAAGTGTCAACCCTAACTTTCAACCCTAACTTTCAACCCTAACTTTCAACCCTAACTCTTCTCTGATTGGTTAGTACCCAAATGAGTCACATACCTAAATTTTCGTATTCCCCTATAACCCTGGGCCAAACAAAAATAGAAAAATAATCCTAAGTGTCAACCCTAACTTTCAACCCTAACTTTCAACCCTAACTTTCAACCCTAACTTTCAACCCTAACTTTCAACCCTAACTCTTCTCTGATTGGTTAGTACCCAAATGAGTCACATACCTAAATTTTCGTATTCCCCTATAACCCTGGGCCAAACAAAAATAGAAAAATAATCCTAAGTGTCAACCCTAACTTTCAACCCTAACTTTCAACCCTAACTTTCAACCCTAACTTTCAACCCTAACTCTTCTCTGATTGGTTAGTACCCAAATGAGTCACATACCTAAATTTTCGTATTCCCCTATAACCCTGGGCCAAACAAAAATAGAAAAATAATCCTAACTTTCAACCCTAACTTTCAACCCTAACTTTCAACCCTAACTTTCAACCCTAACTTTCAACCCTAACTCTTCTCTGATTGGTTAGTACCCAAATGAGTCACATACCTAAATTTTCGTATTCCCCTATAACCCTGGGCCAAACAAAAATAGAAAAATAATCCTAAGTGTCAACCCTAACTTTCAACCCTAACTTTCAACCCTAACTTTCAACCCTAACTTTCAACCCTAACTCTTCTCTGATTGGTTAGTACCCAAATGAGTCACATACCTAAATTTTCGTATTCCCCTATAACCCTGGGCCAAACAGAAATAGAAAAATAATCCTAAATGTCAACCCTAACTTTCAACCCTAACTTTCAACCCTAACTTTCAACCCTAACTTTCAACCCTAACTCTTCTCTGATTGGTTAGTACCCAAATGAGTCACATACCTAAATTTTCGTATTCCCCTATAACCCTGGGCCAAACAAAAATAGAAAAATAATCCTAAGTGTCAACCCTAACTTTCAACCCTAACTTTCAACCCTAACTTTCAACCCTAACTTTCAACCCTAACTCTTCTCTGATTGGTTAGTACCCAAATGAGTCACATACCTAAATTTTCGTATTCCCCTATAACCCTGGGCCAAACAAAAATAGAAAAATAATCCTAAGTGTCAACCCTAACTTTCAACCCTAACTTTCAACCCTAACTTTCAACCCTAACTCTTCTCTGATTGGTTAGTACCCAAATGAGTCACATACCTAAATTTTCGTATTCCCCTATAACCCTGGGCCAAACAAAAATAGAAAAATAATCCTAAGTGTCAACCCTAACTTTCAACCCTAACTTTCAACCCTAACTTTCAACCCTAACTTTCAACCCTAACTTTCAACCCTAACTCTTCTCTGATTGGTTAGTACCCAAATGAGTCACATACCTAAATTTTCGTATTCCCCTATAACCCTGGGCCAAACAAAAATAGAAAAATAATCCTAAGTGTCAACCCTAACTTTCAACCCTAACTTTCAACCCTAACTTTCAACCCTAACTTTCAACCCTAACTCTTCTCTGATTGGTTAGTACCCAAATGAGTCACATACCTAAATTTTCGTATTCCCCTATAACCCTGGGCCAAACAAAAATAGAAAAATAATCCTAAGTGTCAACCCTAACTTTCAACCCTAACTTTCAACCCTAACTTTCAACCCTAACTTTCAACCCTAACTTTCAACCCTAACTCTTCTCTGATTGGTTAGTACCCAAATGAGTCACATACCTAAATTTTCGTATTCCCCTATAACCCTGGGCCAAACAAAAATAGAAAAATAATCCTAAGTGTCAACCCTAACTTTCAACCCTAACTTTCAACCCTAACTTTCAACCCTAACTCTTCTCTGATTGGTTAGTACCCAAATGAGTCACATACCTAAATTTTCGTATTCCCCTATAACCCTAACCCTAACCCTAACCCTAACCCTAACCCTAACCCTAACCCTAACCCTAACCCTAACCCTAACCCTAACCCTAATACCCTAACCCTAACCCTAACCCTAACTTTCAACCCTAACTTTCAACCCTAACTTTCAACCCTAACTCTTCTCTGATTGGTTAGTACCCAAATGAGTCACATACCTAAATTTTCGTATTCCCCTATAACCCTGGGGCAAACAAAAATAGAAAAATAATCCTAACTTTCAACCCTAACTTTCAACCCTAACTTTCAACCCTAACTTTCAACCCTAACTTTCAACCCTAACTTTCAACCCTAACTCTTCTCTGATTGGTTAGTACCCAAATGAGTCACATACTTAAATTTTCGTATTCCCCTATAACCCTGGGCCAAATAAAAATAGAAAAATAATCCAAAGTGTCAACCCTAACTTTCAACCCTAACTTTCAACCCTAACTTTCAACCCTAACTCTTCTCTGATTGGTTAGTACCCAAATGAGTCACATACCTAAATTTTCGTATTCCCCTATAACCCTGGGCCAAACAAAAATAGAAAAATAATCCTAAGTGTCAACCCTAACTTTCAACCCTAACTTTCAACCCTAACTTTCAACCCTAACTTTCAACCCTAACTTTCAACCCTAACTCTTCTCTGATTGGTTAGTACCCAAATGAGTCACATACCTAAATTTTCGTATTCCCCTATAACCCTGGGCCAAACAAAAATAGAAAAATAATCCTAAGTGTCAACCCTAACTTTCAACCCTAACTTTCAACCCTAACTTTCAACCCTAACTTTCAACCCTAACTCTTCTCTGATTGGTTAGTACCCAAATGAGTCACATACCTAAATTTTCGTATTCCCCTATAACCCTGGGCCAAACAAAAATAGAAAAATAATCCTAACTTTCAACCCTAACTTTCAACCCTAACTTTCAACCCTAACTTTCAACCCTAACTTTCAACCCTAACTCTTCTCTGATTGGTTAGTACCCAAATGAGTCACATACCTAAATTTTCGTATTCCCCTATAACCCTGGGCCAAACAAAAATAGAAAAATAATCCTAAGTGTCAACCCTAACTTTCAACCCTAACTTTCAACCCTAACTTTCAACCCTAACTTTCAACCCTAACTCTTCTCTGATTGGTTAGTACCCAAATGAGTCACATACCTAAATTTTCGTATTCCCCTATAACCCTGGGCCAAACAAAAATAGAAAAATAATCCTAAGTGTCAACCCTAACTTTCAACCCTAACTTTCAACCCTAACTTTCAACCCTAACTCTTCTCTGATTGGTTAGTACCCAAATGAGTCACATACCTAAATTTTCGTATTCCCCTATAACCCTGGGCCAAACAAAAATAGAAAAATAATCCTAAGTGTCAACCCTAACTTTCAACCCTAACTTTCAACCCTAACTTTCAACCCTAACTTTCAACCCTAACTCTTCTCTGATTGGTTAGTACCCAAATGAGTCACATACCTAAATTTTCGTATTCCCCTATAACCCTGGGCCAAACAAAAATAGAAAAATAATCCTAAGTGTCAACCCTAACTTTCAACCCTAACTTTCAACCCTAACTTTCAACCCTAACTCTTCTCTGATTGGTTAGTACCCAAATGAGTCACATACCTAAATTTTCGTATTCCCCTATAACCCTGGGCCAAACAAAAATAGAAAAATAATCCTAAGTGTCAACCCTAACTTTCAACCCTAACTTTCAACCCTAACTTTCAACCCTAACTTTCAACCCTAACTCTTCTCTGATTGGTTAGTACCCAAATGAGTCACATACCTAAATTTTCGTATTCCCCTATAACCCTGGGCCAAATAAAAATAGAAAAATAATCCAAAGTGTCAACCCTAACTTTCAACCCTAACTTTCAACCCTAACTTTCAACCCTAACTTTCAACCCTAACTCTTCTCTGATTGGTTAGTACCCAAATGAGTCACATACCTAAATTTTCGTATTCCCCTATAACCCTGGGGCAAACAAAAATAGAAAAATAATCCTAACTTTCAACCCTAACTTTCAACCCTAACTTTCAACCCTAACTTTCAACCCTAACTTTCAACCCTAACTTTCAACCCTAACTCTTCTCTGATTGGTTAGTACCCAAATGAGTCACATACTTAAATTTTCGTATTCCCCTATAACCCTGGGCCAAATAAAAATAGAAAAATAATCCAAAGTGTCAACCCTAACTTTCAACCCTAACTTTCAACCCTAACTTTCAACCCTAACTCTTCTCTGATTGGTTAGTACCCAAATGAGTCACATACCTAAATTTTCGTATTCCCCTATAACCCTGGGCCAAACAAAAATAGAAAAATAATCCTAAGTGTCAACCCTAACTTTCAACCCTAACTTTCAACCCTAACTTTCAACCCTAACTTTCAACCCTAACTTTCAACCCTAACTCTTCTCTGATTGGTTAGTACCCAAATGAGTCACATACCTAAATTTTCGTATTCCCCTATAACCCTGGGCCAAACAAAAATAGAAAAATAATCCTAAGTGTCAACCCTAACTTTCAACCCTAACTTTCAACCCTAACTTTCAACCCTAACTTTCAACCCTAACTCTTCTCTGATTGGTTAGTACCCAAATGAGTCACATACCTAAATTTTCGTATTCCCCTATAACCCTGGGCCAAACAAAAATAGAAAAATAATCCTAACTTTCAACCCTAACTTTCAACCCTAACTTTCAACCCTAACTTTCAACCCTAACTTTCAACCCTAACTCTTCTCTGATTGGTTAGTACCCAAATGAGTCACATACCTAAATTTTCGTATTCCCCTATAACCCTGGGCCAAACAAAAATAGAAAAATAATCCTAAGTGTCAACCCTAACTTTCAACCCTAACTTTCAACCCTAACTTTCAACCCTAACTTTCAACCCTAACTCTTCTCTGATTGGTTAGTACCCAAATGAGTCACATACCTAAATTTTCGTATTCCCCTATAACCCTGGGCCAAACAAAAATAGAAAAATAATCCTAAGTGTCAACCCTAACTTTCAACCCTAACTTTCAACCCTAACTTTCAACCCTAACTCTTCTCTGATTGGTTAGTACCCAAATGAGTCACATACCTAAATTTTCGTATTCCCCTATAACCCTGGGCCAAACAAAAATAGAAAAATAATCCTAAGTGTCAACCCTAACTTTCAACCCTAACTTTCAACCCTAACTTTCAACCCTAACTTTCAACCCTAACTCTTCTCTGATTGGTTAGTACCCAAATGAGTCACATACCTAAATTTTCGTATTCCCCTATAACCCTGGGCCAAACAAAAATAGAAAAATAATCCTAAGTGTCAACCCTAACTTTCAACCCTAACTTTCAACCCTAACTTTCAACCCTAACTCTTCTCTGATTGGTTAGTACCCAAATGAGTCACATACCTAAATTTTCGTATTCCCCTATAACCCTGGGCCAAACAAAAATAGAAAAATAATCCTAAGTGTCAACCCTAACTTTCAACCCTAACTTTCAACCCTAACTTTCAACCCTAACTCTTCTCTGATTGGTTAGTACCCAAATGAGTCACATACCTAAATTTTCGTATTCCCCTATAACCCTGGGCCAAACAAAAATCGAAAAATAATCCTAAGTGTCAACCCTAACTTTCAACCCTAACTTTCAACCCTAACTTTCAACCCTAACTTTCAACCCTAACTCTTCTCTGATTGGTTAGTACCCAAATGAGTCACATACCTAAATTTTCGTATTCCCCTATAACCCTAACCCTAACCCTAACCCTAACCCTAACCCAAATTTTCGTATTCCCCTATAACCCTGGGCCAAACAAAAATAGAAAAATAATCCTAACTTTCAACCCTAACTTTCAACCCTAACTTTCAACCCTAACTTTCAACCCTAACTTTCAACCCTAACTCTTCTCTGATTGGTTAGTACCCAAATGAGTCACATACCTAAATTTTCGTATTCCCCTATAACCCTGGGCCAAACAAAAATAGAAAAATAATCCTAACTGTCAACCCTAACTTTCAACCCTAACTTTCAACCCTAACTTTCAACCCTAACTTTCAACCCTAACTTTCAACCCTAACTCTTCTCTGATTGGTTAGTACCCAAATGAGTCACATACCTAAATTTTCGTATTCCCCTATAACCCTGGGCCAAACAAAAATAGAAAAATAATCCTAAGTGTCAACCCTAACTTTCAACCCTATCTTTCAACCCTAACTTTCAACCCTAACTTTCAACCCTAACTCTTCTCTGATTGGTTAGTACCCAAATGAGTCACATACCTAAATTTTCGTATTCCCCTATAACCCTGGGCCAAACAAAAATAGAAAAATAATCCTAAGTGTCAACCCTAACTTTCAACCCTAACTTTCAACCCTAACTTTCAACCCTAACTCTTCTCTGATTGGTTAGTACCCAAATGAGTCACATACCTAAATTTTCGTATTCCCCTATAACCCTGGGCCAAACAAAAATAGAAAAATAATCCTAAGTGTCAACCCTAACTTTCAACCCTAACTTTCAACCCTAACTTTCAACCCTAACTCTTCTCTGATTGGTTAGTACCCAAATGAGTCACATACCTAAATTTTCGTATTCCCCTATAACCCTGGGCCAAACAAAAATAGAAAAATAATCCTAAGTGTCAACCCTAACTTTCAACCCTAACTTTCAACCCTAACTTTCAACCCTAACTCTTCTCTGATTGGTTAGTACCCAAATGAGTCACATACCTAAATTTTCGTATTCCCCTATAACCCTGGGCCAAACAAAAATAGAAAAATAATCCTAAGTGTCAACCCTAACTTTCAACCCTAACTTTCAACCCTAACTTTCAACCCTAACTTTCAACCCTAACTTTCAACCCTAACTTTCAACCCTAACTCTTCTCTGATTGGTTAGTACCCAAATGAGTCACATACCTAAATTTTCGTATTCCCCTATAACCCTGGGCCAAACAAAAATAGAAAAATAATCCTAACTTTCAACCCTAACTTTCAACCCTAACTTTCAACCCTAACTCTTCTCTGATTGGTTAGTACCCAAATGAGTCACATACCTAAATTTTCGTATTCCCCTATAACCCTGGGCCAAACAAAAATAGAAAAATAATCCTAAGTGTCAACCCTAACTTTCAACCCTAACTTTCAACCCTAACTTTCAACCCTAACTTTCAACCCTAACTTTCAACCCTAACTCTTCTCTGATTGGTTAGTACCCAAATGAGTCACATACCTAAATTTTCGTATTCCCCTATAACCCTGGGCCAAACAAAAATAGAAAAATAATCCTAAGTGTCAACCCTAACTTTCAACCCTAACTTTCAACCCTAACTTTCAACCCTAACTTTCAACCCTAACTTTCAACCCTAACTCTTCTCTGATTGGTTAGTACCCAAATGAGTCACATACCTAAATTTTCGTATTCCCCTATAACCCTAACCCTAACCATAACCCTAACCCTAACCTTCAACCCTAACTCTTCTCTGATTGGTTAGTACCCAAATGAGTCACATACCTAAATTTTCATATTCCCCTATAACCCTGGGCCAAACAAAAATAGAAAAATAATCCTAAGTGTCAACCCTAACTTTCAACCCTATCTTTCAACCCTAACTTTCAACCCTAACTTTCAACCCTAACTTTCAACCCTAACTCTTCTCTGATTGGTTAGTACCCAAATGAGTCACATACCTAAATTTTCGTATTCCCCTATAACCCTGGGCCAAACAAAAATAGAAAAATAATCCTAAGTGTCAACCCTAACTTTCAACCCTAACTTTCAACCCTAACTTTCAACCCTAACTCTTCTCTGATTGGTTAGTACCCAAATGAGTCACATACCTAAATTTTCGTATTCCCCTATAACCCTGGGCCAAACAAAAATAGAAAAATAATCCTAAGTGTCAACCCTAACTTTCAACCCTAACTTTCAACCCTAACTTTCAACCCTAACTTTCAACCCTAACTCTTCTCTGATTGGTTAGTACCCAAATGAGTCACATACCTAAATTTTTGTATTCCCCTATAACCCTGGGCCAAACAAAAATAGAAAAATAATCCTAACTTTCAACCCTAACTTTCAACCCTAACTTTCAACCCTAACTTTCAACCCTAACTCTTCTCTGATTGGTTAGTACCCAAATGAGTCACATACCTAAATTTTCGTATTCCCCTATAACCCTGGGCCAAACAAAAATAGAAAAATAATCCTAAGTGTCAACCCCAACTTTCAACCCTAACTTTCAACCCTAACTTTCAACCCTAACTCTTCTCTGATTGGTTAGTACCCAAATGAGTCACATACCTAAATTTTCGTATTCCCCTATAACCCTGGGCCAAACAAAAATAGAAAAATAATCCTAACTGTCAACCCTAACTTTCAACCCTAACTTTCAACCCTAACTTTCAACCCTAACTTTCAACCCTAACTTTCAACCCTAACTCTTCTCTGATTGGTTAGTACCCAAATGAGTCACATACCTAAATTTTCGTATTCCCCTATAACCCTGGGCCAAACAAAAATAGAAAAATAATCCTAAGTGTCAACCCTAACTTTCAACCCTATCTTTCAACCCTAACTTTCAACCCTAACTTTCAACCCTAACTCTTCTCTGATTGGTTAGTACCCAAATGAGTCACATACCTAAATTTTCGTATTCCCCTATAACCCTGGGCCAAACAAAAATAGAAAAATAATCCTAAGTGTCAACCCTAACTTTCAACCCTAACTTTCAACCCTAACTTTCAACCCTAACTCTTCTCTGATTGGTTAGTACCCAAATGAGTCACATACCTAAATTTTCGTATTCCCCTATAACCCTGGGCCAAACAAAAATAGAAAAATAATCCTAAGTGTCAACCCTAACTTTCAACCCTAACTTTCAACCCTAACTTTCAACCCTAACTCTTCTCTGATTGGTTAGTACCCAAATGAGTCACATACCTAAATTTTCGTATTCCCCTATAACCCTGGGCCAAACAAAAATAGAAAAATAATCCTAAGTGTCAACCCTAACTTTCAACCCTAACTTTCAACCCTAACTTTCAACCCTAACTCTTCTCTGATTGGTTAGTACCCAAATGAGTCACATACCTAAATTTTCGTATTCCCCTATAACCCTGGGCCAAACAAAAATAGAAAAATAATCCTAAGTGTCAACCCTAACTTTCAACCCTAACTTTCAACCCTAACTTTCAACCCTAACTTTCAACCCTAACTCTTCTCTGATTGGTTAGTACCCAAATGAGTCACATACCTAAATTTTCGTATTCCCCTATAACCCTGGGCCAAACAAAAATAGAAAAATAATCCTAAGTGTCAACCCTAACTTTCAACCCTAACTTTCAACCCTAACTTTCAACCCTAACTCTTCTCTGATTGGTTAGTACCCAAATGAGTCACATACCTAAATTTTCGTATTCCCCTATAACCCTGGGCCAAACAAAAATAGAAAAATAATCCTAAGTGTCAACCCTAACTTTCAACCCTAACTTTCAACCCTAACTTTCAACCCTAACTCTTCTCTGATTGGTTAGTACCCAAATGAGTCACATACCTAAATTTTCGTATTCCCCTATAACCCTGGGCCAAACAAAAATAGAAAAATAATCCTAAGTGTCAACCCCAACTTTCAACCCTAACTTTCAACCCTAACTTTCAACCCTAACTTTCAACCCTAACTCTTCTCTGATTGGTTAGTACCCAAATGAGTCACATACCTAAATTTTCGTATTCCCCTATAACCCTGGGCCAAACAAAAATAGAAAAATAATCCTAAGTGTCAACCCTAACTTTCAACCCTAACTTTCAACCCTAACTTTCAACCCTAACTTTCAACCCTAACTTTCAACCCTAACTCTTCTCTGATTGGTTAGTACCCAAATGAGTCACATACCTAAATTTTCGTATTCCCCTATAACCCTGGGCCAAACAAAAATAGAAAAATAATCCTAAGTGTCAACCCTAACTTTCAACCCTAACTTTCAACCCTAACTTTCAACCCTAACTTTCAACCCTAACTCTTCTCTGATTGGTTAGTACCCAAATGAGTCACATACCTAAATTTTCGTATTCCCCTATAACCCTGGGCCAAACAAAAATAGAAAAATAATCCTAAGTGTCAACCCTAACTTTCAACCCTAACTTTCAACCCTAACTTTCAACCCTAACTCTTCTCTGATTGGTTAGTACCCAAATGAGTCACATACCTAAATTTTCGTATTCCCCTATAACCCTGGGCCAAACAAAAATAGAAAAATAATCCTAAGTGTCAACCCTAACTTTCAACCCTAACTTTCAACCCTAACTTTCAACCCTAACTCTTCTCTGATTGGTTAGTACCCAAATGAGTCACATACCTAAATTTTCGTATTCCCCTATAACCCTAACCCTAACCCTAACCCTAACCCTAACCCTAACCCTAAGTGTCAACCCTAAGTGTCAACCCTAAGTGTCAACCCTAACTTTCAACCCTAACTTTCAACCCTAACTCTTCTCTGATTGGTTAGTACCCAAATGAGTCACATACCTAAATTTTCGTATTCCCCTATAACCCTGGGCCAAACAAAAATAGAAAAATAATCCTAAATGTCAACCCTAACTTTCAACCCTAACTTTCAACCCTAACTTTCAACCCTAACTTTCAACCCTAACTCTTCTCTGATTGGTTAGTACCCAAATGAGTCACATACCTAAATTTTCGTATTCCCCTATAACCCTGGGCCAAACAAAAATAGAAAAATAATCCTAACTGTCAACCCTAACTGTCAACCCTAACTTTCAACCCTAACTTTCAACCCTAACTTTCAACCCTAACTTTCAACCCTAACTCTTCTCTGATTGGTTAGTACCCAAATGAGTCACATACCTAAATTTTCGTATTCCCCTATAACCCTGGGCCAAACAAAAATAGAAAAATAATCCTAAGTGTCAACCCTAACTTTCAACCCTAACTTTCAACCCTAACTTTCAACCCTAACTCTTCTCTGATTGGTTAGTACCCAAATGAGTCACATACCTAAATTTTCGTATTCCCCTATAACCCTGGGCCAAATAAAAATAGAAAAATAATCCTAACTTTCAACCCTAACTTTCAACCCTAACTTTCAACCCTAACTTTCAACCCTAACTTTCAACCCTAACTCTTCTCTGATTGGTTAGTACCCAAATGAGTCACATACCTAAATTTTCGTATTCCCCTATAACCCTAACCCTAACCCTAACCCTAACCCCAACCCTAACCCTAACTTTCAACCCTAACTTTCAACCCTAACTCTTCTCTGATTGGTTAGTACCCAAATGAGTCACATACCTAAATTTTCGTATTCCCCTATAACCCTAACCCTAACCCTAACTTTCAACCCTAACTTTCAACCCTAACTTTCAACCCTAACTCTTCTCTGATTGGTTAGTACCCAAATGAGTCACATACCTAAATTTTCGTATTCCCCTATAACCCTGGGCCAAACAAAAATAGAAAAATAATCCTAAGTGTCAACCCTAACTTTCAACCCTAACTTTCAACCCTAACTTTCAACCCTAACTTTCAACCCTAACTTTCAACCCTAACTCTTCTCTGATTGGTTAGTACCCAAATGAGTCACATACCTAAATTTTCGTATTCCCCTATAACCCTGGGCCAAACAAAAATAGAAAAATAATCCTAAGTGTCAACCCTAACTTTCAACCCTAACTTTCAACCCTAACTTTCAACCCTAACTTTCAACCCTAACTTTCAACCCTAACTCTTCTCTGATTGGTTAGTACCCAAATGAGTCACATACCTACATTTTCGTATTCCCCTATAACCCTAACCCTAACCCTAACCCTAACCCTAATTTTCGTATTCCCCTATAACCCTGGGCCAAACAAAAATAGAAAAATAATCCTAACTTTCAACCCTAACTTTCAACCCTAACTTTCAACCCTAACTTTCAACCCTAACTTTCAACCCTAACTTTCAACCCTAACTCTTCTCTGATTGGTTAGTACCCAAATGAGTCACATACCTAAATTTTCGTATTCCCCTATAACCCTGGGCCAAACAAAAATCGAAAAATAATCCTAAGTGTCAACCCTAACTTTCAACCCTAACTTTCAACCCTAACTTTCAACCCTAACTCTTCTCTGATTGGTTAGTACCCAAATGAGTCACATACCTAAATTTTCGTATTCCCCTATAACCCTGGGCCAAACAAAAATAGAAAAATAATCCTAACTTTCAACCCTAACTTTCAACCCTAACTTTCAACCCTAACTCTTCTCTGATTGGTTAGTACCCAAATGAGTCACATACCTAAATTTTCGTATTCCCCTATAACCCTGGGCCAAACAAAAATAGAAAAATAATCCTAAGTGTCAACCCTAACTTTCAACCCTAACTTTCAACCCTAACTTTCAACCCTAACTTTCAACCCTAACTCTTCTCTGATTGGTTAGTACCCAAATGAGTCACATACCTAAATTTTCGTATTCCCCTATAACCCTGGGCCAAACAAAAATAGAAAAATAATCCTAAGTGTCAACCCTAACTTTCAACCCTAATTTTAAACCCTAACTTTCAACCCTAACTTTCAACCCTAACTCTTCTCTGATTGGTTAGTACCCAAATGAGTCACATTCCTAAATTTTCGTATTCCCCTATAACCCTAACCCTAACCCTAACGTTTATCTCTATGGCAATGAACAGACCCGCTTATTGCCCCCCGGTCCGACCCCCCAGAGATGGACTCCAACTGGACAAGCACAGTCTCACCAAGTATGTGGAGGGCACTGATCGGATTGACATGTTTCTAAGGAACTTTGAAACGCAGTGCCGGCGGTACGGGGTGCTTCCCCAGCATAGGGTTGCACGCCTGGACCCGCTACTCTCCAGCTTGGCTAAACAGACTTTGATGGCGCTTACAGAGGAGTTTGCTGATGACTATGACCACCTGAAAGAACTTTTGCTGTTTCAGCATGGTTTTACCCCTGAAGCTTACCGGGGTAAGTTCCGGCTGGAGGAGAGGCACCCTCAGGAGACCTATGTCACTTATGTGACCCGCATGGCTTTGTATGGGTTACACTGGGTGGAGGGCTCTGAGGCCAAGACTTACCAACGCCTGCTGGACCTCATCTTTCAGGAGCAGCTCATGCAGCAGTGCCCGCCGGCGGTGAGGGCTTTTGTGTATGATAAAAAGCCCAAGACCTACACCGAGGCGGCGAGGATGGCAGATGACTATGTGGTCAGCCGGTCCCAGATGACCACCAAGGTACCAGCCAAAGCGGTAACCCCACCGGCGCCGGCCAAGAAAGCTGTGAGTACCCCCCAGTGGACCCAAAAGCCGCCTGCGGGCAGCGGGTCACAGAAGGCGGGAGAGCTCCGGCATGAGCGCCGGTGCTACAATTGCAACAGCACTGGTCACATCAGACCAGATTGCCCGGAACCCCTGCGTTCCAACGGACCCTATCGAGGGCAACGCACCCCAGCTGCAAAGCCGGTAGCCCGCGTGCGGGTGGCTTCCACCAAAGAACCAGGACCGGTCATGGAAACAACTCCCAGCGAGACGTCCCATGTCACCCCTAACCCGGTTTCTTCAGTGCCTACAGCCAGGAGCGGAGGACATCACAGCGCAGACCTGCAGCAGACGGACGGCAGGAGCAAGCATCTCACCCCGGTCACAGTCGGTGACCGGCAAGCAGTTGGCTTACTTGATTCAGGAGCTGCAGTGACCCTGGTCCGACCTGATATGGTCCGGCCAGAGGAATTGATCCCAGGCCCTGGGATACAGATCACTGTGGCTGACGGAGAGCCACGTTTCCTGCAGGTGGCCCGCATTTTTTTGGATTGGGGGGTGGGCAAGGGTGTGCGGGAGGTGGGGGTTTTACCAGGTTTGGATGCTGAAATTCTTTTGGGCAATGACCTGGGACCGATGACCTGCACCTACGACCGTGTGCCCCAGCCCGCTGCAGTGGCAGCGGTTACCCGGAGCCAGACCGCGGCAATGTCGGCGGTGGCCACCCCAGTCCCCCAGCCTTTGGGACCAACGTTAGCGGAGGGCACAGAGGAGCCCAGGGAGGTAAGCCAGGATCAGTTGCAACCACAGGCTGACTTACTGTTCCCCCTTACCGTGTCCCCTTCCCCTGACAATGACATGACTGGGGGGGGGGGCAGATTTAGGAGCCCAGTTTAGGGAGGCAGTGAAGGCAGACCCTACCCTGGCCGGCGTGAGACTTCGGGCGTCCGAATCTCAGGCAGGGGAGGGCACTGAGCGCTGCCTATGGCATAAGGGACTCCTATACAGAGAAGAAGGGAACCCGAGAATAGAGAAGGGATTGACCGGTAAGCGACAGCTAGTAGTACCCCAGGGGTACCGACAGCAATTGTTATGGGTAGCTCACTCTATTCCGTTAGCGGGACATCAGGGGGTCACCAGAACGCGAGCCCGGTTATTGCAGCGTTATTTCTGGCCGGGGGCATCCAGGGATGCGGATGATTTCTGCCGCTCCTGTGATGCCTGCCAGCGAGTAGGTAAGGCGGGCGACCGTGTGAAGGCACCCCTGAGACCCCTACCGATAATAGGGGAACCCTTCCAGAAGGTAGCGATGGACCTGATAGGACCCCTCATGATTCCTAGCAGGTCAGGGAAGTGCTACATCCTCACGGTGGTGGATTTTGCCACCCGGTACCCTGAGGCGGTAGCGCTGGGCACCATAAGTGCCAAGACAGTGGCAGCAGCTTTGCTGAACATTTTTGCTAGGGTAGGTTTCCCTAGTGAGATCCTAACTGATCAGGGGTCGCAGTTCATGAGTGAACTGTTACATTGTCTCTGGGATGCCTGCGGTGTACAGCACCAGCGCACTACCCCTTACCATCCCCAAACAAACGGATTATGTGAGAGGTTTAATGGTACCCTGAAGCAGATGCTTCGGACCTTTATAGAGGCGGAGGGGAAAGACTGGGAGATTCACCTGCAGCACTTGCTGTTTGCATACCGAGAGGTACCGCAAGAATCTACAGGCTTCTCCCCCTTCGAGCTACTATATGGCCGCAGGGTACGTGGACCTCTGGACCTCTTCCGTGAGGGATGGGAGGGGAAGACTACTGCTACTGATGCTTCAGTGATCCAGTATGTAGTAGATCTCAGAGACCGGTTAGAGATGCTTATGGGGGTGGCCCAGGACCACCTCAGGGCTGCTCAGACCAAGCAGAAGCAATGGTATGACCAGCAGGCCGTAGCAGAGAATTCATCCCAGGACAGCAGGTGCTTGTTCTCAAACCCACTCGGGAGAACAAGCTGATGGCTGGCTGGTCGGGACCGTACCCGGTTATCCGAAAGGTGAATGAGTGCAACTATGTTGTACAGGTAGCGCCTGAGAGGCACAAGACATATCACATTAATATGTTAAAGGAATACAGAGCACCGAGTATGGGAGCAGTAATGGCCATTTGTAGCCCACTGCTGGAGGATCCGGCGAGCAATGCTCTGCCTGATCTCCTAGGGGAGGCAAAGCAAGGAAACACTGTTGAGCAGGTAGAGATCGGGGCACAGTTGAGTGCTAGGCAGAAGGGAGAAGCCAGGGACATGCTAGCTCAGTATAGCGCCCTCTTCACTGACATGCCAGGGACCACACATCTCACCAAACACCCAGTACACACAGGGGACCTGCAGCCTCTGCATAAGCACGCTTATAGAGTGTCAGCAGAGGTCAAGACAAGTATGGAGAGAGAGATTGAGGAGATGCTGACCCTAGGGGTAATTACTCCGTCCCAGAGCCCTTGGGCAAGTCCAGTAGTCCTAGTGCCTAAGAAGGACAAAACCACCCGGTTTTGTGTGGACTACCGGTTGCTCAACGCTGGGACGGTGTCAGATGCTTACCCCATGCCCCGCATGGATGAGTTACTAGATGAACTCGCGGGGGCAAAGTATCTGACCACCATGGATCTGAGCAAAGGCTACTGGCAGATTCCCCTGACCCTGGAGGCTAGGGAGAAGTCAGCATTCTTCACTCCAAGTGGCCTCTATGAGTTTTTGGTGATGCCATTTGGGATGAAGAATGCCCCGGCTACCTTCCAACGCCTGGTCAATAGGTTACTGGAAGGGATGCAGAGCTATGCCAGGGCTTACTTAGATGACATTGCTGTCTTTAGTAATTCCTGGGAATCCC
This sequence comes from Ascaphus truei, assembly GCF_040206685.1. Taxonomy (NCBI): domain Eukaryota; kingdom Metazoa; phylum Chordata; class Amphibia; order Anura; family Ascaphidae; genus Ascaphus; species Ascaphus truei. Next base: position 100,685 of record NW_027453874.1, on the reverse strand, counting down.
ACATAGGACATGTAGCTGCGGTGCTGGATAGAATCAGGGAGGCTGGGCTTACCTTAAAACCCACTAAGTGTATGGTAGGTATGGCAGAAGTCCTGTACTTAGGGCACAGGGTGGGTGGAGGGCATTTCAAGCCAGAGCCAGCCAAGGTAGAAGCCATAGTTCAGTGGCCTGTTCCAAAAACCAAGAAACAGGTCATGGCCTTTTTGGGCACCGCAGGGTACTACAGGAAATTTGTCCCACAGTACAGCGCCGTGGCCAAACCCCTGACTGATCTGACTAAGAAGCAACTGCCTGTGCTTATTACCTGGTCTCCTGCTGTGAAACTGCTTTCCAGGCACTGAAAGCTGCGCTTGCTGAGGCCCCCATCCTGGCTGCCCCAGATTATACCAAGCATTTTCTTATTCAGACTGATGCCTCAGACTTTGGTGTGGGGGCTGTGTTGAGCCAGGTGGGGGACGACGGCAAAGAGCACCCTGTGGTGTATCTCAGTCGCAAACTGCTCCCCAGGGAGGTGGCATATGCCACCATTGAAAAGGAGTGCTTGGCCATTGTGTGGGCACTCAAAAAGCTCCAGCCCTATGTCTATGGGAGGGCTTTCACGGTCATTACCGACCACAATCCCCTGAGCTGGCTACAGAGGGTATCAGGGGAAAATGCCAAACTGCTGAGATGGAGCTTGGCTTTGCAAGAATTTGAATTCACCATTCAGCACAAAAAGGGTAGTGAAAACAGCAATGCTGATGGACTTTCACGCCAGGACTATCCCTCTGAGACTGAATTCATTAATGGTGCCAGCAGTGCCCCACTCCCCGTCAGGGCCAGTGGGCCACAGGACACGCATTAAGAAGGGGAGGTGTAGAGGGAGAGAGGGGGTGGCCCGGTATTAAAGGGGTTGCACCCCATTTGGCCACCCCTGACCGCACCAGGGAGACAAGGGGTTAACTGGGCTGAGGTCCAGAAATGTGATGTAACCCTTGTTATGACATGTAAATGTATTTTCCCCTGTTCCATTGTAATGTCTGGTTACTCAGTGTTTGCATCACACACACACTAGAATCCATCCGGGAGCACAAGGGTTAATAATTCTTTAATGATTATAGCTCTTTGTGTAAGTTTCCCGCCTTTTCGGGCACCATTTTGCAGGTCCCCATTGGCCGCCATTAGGGCTCAATGCATTTCAATAGGAATTTGTGCTGTTTTCGTCCTGTTTCCTGTAGTGACCAGCAGGTGGCGTCCGAGAGGGAGAGCGGCGGTTTCCCATTGAAAGTCAATGGGCTCATTGACTTCAATGGAGATGCCTCGAGGTAACCTAGTTGGCTGCCGTCCAGACCGCAAACCGCAAAGCGGATACAATGTCCTTCAAAAGAGCTAAAATCACTGGGTCAAGTTCAACGTCAATTAGCGGGGAAATAAACTGTTTTAGGGCACCTAGGGATAAAATTCTTTTTGCCCCTAGTTCCTAAGCGTCCCCCCACTCGACCACCACCGGGTCCCCGAATCCTGGACCCCCGATAAGGGTCGAACCAGATAGAGCGGGTCGCGCCATAGGCTTTGCCGGCGGCGGCAGAAACGGCTCAGAAAAATGACTAAGTGAGAAATGCTGAATTTTAGGAATCCATATCTCCGGTTCCGGAGGGTTCAGCGGATCAGGGTTTGGGGTATCTGCAGCCACTGCTCCGGCATCGCTGCAGAACCATCCTTGACCCGCTTGGACCAACCCGACGGAGTATGGACCCCCTTGAAGTTCGGGACTTTTCCCATAAACTTCAATGGCAGAAAACCCCCATTGACTTCAATGGCGGCGATTTACCATTGAAAGTCTATGGCGGAGCTGCCCGTTGTTTTCAATGGGGATTTAGTGAAAAGCTGAGATTTCTTTTTCAATGGAGATTTTTGTATTAAAATGATTTAATGTGCATTGGTGTAACTCCGGTTTCTTAGGTCGTAGCAAGTCGCTTTTTGGACCATATGGTGTCCCAGTTCTGGCAATGCGAACTGGGAAGTTTGGACCTGCTAAACCTAACGGAACCGGATATTTTAATACGTTTATGTTTTATGCTTAATAGTGTATCTTAAGGTATGGACAAAGACCCAGAAGAGATTCTTTTGGGCCATAAGGTAGCAGATGGCCCTGGGGACGCCGCTATGTCTAGGATTTAAGTGCTGTTCAAAGAGTTTTATCACCCTCACTGTTTATCCGAAGCCCAAACCAGGGCAGGTCTTAAGTGTTCCAGTTAACACCTTTCAACAAAGGTTTTCCTGCCAGAACTCCAAATGGTAGACTGTCTGGCATTCCTGACGTAAATGTGGGGCTTCAGAAATGAGACCCCCAGAGTTCTACTGCGCATGTGCCAACTAGCAGGGGGGCATGGGTCAGAATGCTTTCCCACGTTAGTGAGTGGCTGGAGGTAATTGTAAACCAATCCCCTGTGCTTAAGGTTAAGAATAGAAGGAGAATGGTTTATAAACTGCTGTCCACCCATATATCCTTTGTCTTCGTTTGCTGATATGGTTACCTGATATCACCTGAATGATTTCCTCACTGCTGAAAGAAATGCTACATCATACTTCTCATTCCCCAACCCTTAAGTAAGTGTACTTCTTGTTCGTTACTGTATTATCTGTTGTGTTCACCTATATTCTAAGGAATAAATACAATTTATTATATCTTAAGCCTCGTTCAGTTCAAACCCAATTATTTTTGTGTAATATTAATAAGCCTGTGGAAGCTATCGTCACAAGGAGGTATTATAGTGTGTATTGTGGGGAGAATTAGTGTGTGTGTTGTTTGGGAGTGATATTCGGGAGGATTGTGTGTGCAGAAGGAAGAATGAGTGAGGGGGGAGTAAGGGAGCAGGATTGAATGAGAGGGGGTCATTGAGTGATAGCGGGGAGGGGAGGGAAGAGTGAGGAGAGTGGGTGTAGGAGGGAGCAGTGCAAGAGACCGTCGGGGGCAGAATACATGGTGAGAAGGGAGGCTGCCTAGAAGCATAAAAATCTACTTCACCACTGTTCTGTACTCTCTTCAATACTCTGTGTTACAGATCTCTCTGGCAAGAAATGGGGTCCAATGGCAAAGACTGCTCTAAATAAGATAGTATAAATGAACACAGAGAGAAATTCCAAAGAGTAACCCAAGAAAATACAAGTGAAATCTAATCGTAAGGTAATTAGTCCCATTAAGTGAAATACATAAAGGAATAGTCCATAAAAAAGCACAAAGGAAAAAAATAGGAGTACTTTATTGTGATGTTACATTTCAGAGAATATAAAATTATAGGAAAACAATTCCACTTTGTTCAGAAAACCAGAAAGTCTTGGTCCCAGGTGGACTGAATTTTTATTGCAAATAAGTTCCTTAATACACAAGTAAAGAATATAGTTACTTATTCTATTCTCTACTGTAAGACGTGCCACATTGCCCAATATTTGGGTACAGTGCCCAGATTGTGACCATGCACTACAGAGGTGAGATTCCCCCAACTCCAATTTGCTACACACTCCAAGAGAGATTATTGTGATCAGAGGTGGAATGAGAGGGGTGAGAAGGGTCGCTGCCCAGGGAGTAGCCTGACAGGGGGTACAGAAATCTCTTTTGGTGCATATATTGCGGAGCTGCATTGATTGACTTGTCAATCAGCTCTGCTGCCTATCCCATTGACATCATGATCCGGCACTGTGATCAGCTGCAGCGCTGACCCAGGTGTGTTAGTGCAGCACTTTACAGGGAGGGAACAGAGGTTGTGGATGACAGATGCTGGGGATAGGCCATGAGTATGGGCCAGAGTAAGGTGGAGACTTTCTGTACTCTGCATACAGGACACTGCATGCATGTCTGTGTGTGTGTGTGTGTGTGTGTGTGTGTGTATTCCAAGTGTCAGTGTGCATAAGTAAGTGTGCTCTGTAAGTATGCCTGTGTGGCAGGTATAGGGGGGTGGTTCAGCTGGAGGAACTTATCCAGGCACAAAAGCACATAGATGCCCCAGATTATACCACCCCAAATGCTGATAATATCCTGCTGCACTTTACAGAAGATGATGCAGATGTCAGTGGGTGGTGGGTTCATTAAATCCATCCATCATATCATAGCCACACTGTGCATATGATGTACTGAATCAATCACAGGAAGACATCTCCATGGTAGGGGTAGAAGTTAACAGAATATGTCCAGCACTGTGGTGTGTAGCCCATAAATAATAATTGTGCACATTACAGAACATACTTGCAACTGCAAGATCATTTTGCTGCTTGTAGTGTTTGCTCTTGTCCTGTGCAGTGTTGTCGTAGATCCGTCTCTTCAGTGTTCACTGCAATAAAAGTAAGACATTGCATTAATATTACAGAAGTTTGGGAGCTGAAATCCCACTATGCTGCAGACATTTTCCCTTTGCATAAGATTCTTGTGATTATATCTCAATGATGATCAATAACAACTACATCATAACACAGCCGCTCAATACAAAATATGTATTTGCTATCAATGGTCATGGAGGCCAAACGTCACACAATGTACAGATATACTGCTGCGGCCGAGTTTATTCGAGCATTTGCCCGTTCTTGGCCGCAGCAGTAACCTGGCGCGCGCCGGAGGGTGCCGGGCGCACGCCGAAGCAGCGGAGGAGCGCCCTCCGATCGGGGCTTTCTCCCTTCCGCTGTCGGGTCCCCCGGAACCCCCTGCCGCTGTCCCCCACATCGCGGGACACCAGTGCTCCCTCGGGGAGCCCTGGACGCGCGTGCAGGGGGCGCAGGCACCCGATGACGCGTGACCGTGCATCGGTGATGCGCGGCACGCTGAGGGAGTGCGGCTAGCACGCCGGGGCATCCCCCGGCTTGCGGTGCTAGCCGTGCTTCAATAAAACGTGTCGGTAGTGTAGCAAGGATTATTTCTTCCTCTGGTGCATTATGATGGGATGTGTTGTAAGATTCTGCATTATTAGCATCACTGAATCTTTTGGAAACTGAGTAATATTCTATGTTTTAATGCAATATTATGGATGATCAGCCGGTAAAATAAAGCTTACTGTATCTGTAGCCATGCTCTACCCATGATGTGCTGAATCAATGACTGCAGAGTGATTCAGAGTGGTAAACATGACTGGAACTCATCTCTGAATAGAGGACAGAACAGCAGTGCAGAGTAGGAGGTGAATGTATCTCAAATGGAAGACTTAGTAGCTGTGTGGGGAGTAGACAGTACAGACTGATCAAATAAATAGTTAAAGGAGTATCTTCAACATTACTTGGCTTTGTTATCAACATTGAAGTTTCTCTTGTTTTTTCTGTTCTTTAAATCACTACTACTGATGCCATGTGTAACCTGTACTGAGAGATATACTCTACTGGCCTAGATGAAACCATATGATGCAAACAGGATTCATCCCACTCCAGATTCATATGATTGCACCACTTCAACCTTTAATAAAACACATAGAACTACAGCAGTGCGCTACTGCACATGTTCTTGTTATGAATGGTAGTAGATGTGGTCCTTGGGTCAATACTTCATACAGCAGCCACACTCTACTCATGATGTATTGAATCAACAAAAACCTGCATGGTACAGATCACAGGAAGGGTAGAGTAGAGGGGAATATGTCCAATGCGAAACCCTTAGCAGCTGGATTGTGTGGAGTCAACAAAACGACAAATACTAAATGAGAAATATACACATTGCTTATCTGTCTCTGTGTAGTCATTTTCCTCCTCTTCAACTGTCTTTCAAAATTTCTCTTCTGACAGAAAAGAAACACATGGCTTCAATATTCACTGTTCTTCCCTCCTGAAATAAAAGTTAAGCATTGCATGGTTATGATCATACATACAATGAACCTTGCGCCAAACCATGTGATCCAAAGTAAATCCACCTCCCTCCCATAGCTGTGTTCCTTCTAGAGCTTCTACCACACAAGTCATTAATGTTCGTGACACTGTACTGCAGTCACAGTCTGCACACAAAGTACTGAATCAATTACATCACACTGAAAAGGCAGTCTACATGATGCAATAGTTAACCATAATAACTCTGTCATGCAAATGACAGGAAAACCTATATGTATATCATTAGGGGAGAGGGGAAAAATAATTAAAAAATAAGTGCGACAAATAAAAACAGATTATAGGAAAGTAAATCCTTGCCCTGGGAACTTTACAATCTAATAGAAATGTTAGAAGACTTAAAGAGAGGCAGCAGTTGGGGGAAGAAGTGCAGTAGATGACAATGCTTGTCCTTAATGGTGGGTACAATTAGTAGAAAGCACATCTTGGGAACAATAGTTGTTAGCAGTGACTGTGGGTGTGGGACAGTAGCCACGAGTCAAAGTTTTTGAAATGCTTGATTTAAGTCGTGAATTTTAAGATTGGTCTTACATGTGGGTGGAAGAGGTTATGTTGGCATATACTGAGTGTGAGGAAGTTTCACATGTACGGTGCAGTGATGGAAAATGGTTTCAGGCAAGTGAGAGAACAGTAGAGGTGAAAGAAGTTTACAGGAGACAGTTATGGTTATAGTGCAAGAGACAAGCAAGGGCATAACGAGAGATCAAAGATGATATGCAAGAAGGAGCAGATTAATGGAGAGCCTTAACAAAAAGGTAAGGAGGAGAACTTTGTAGGTGATACAAAAACTTGATGGGATGCCAGGACAGGGATTTAAGGAGATGAGCAGAGACTGTTGTGGGAGAAAGTGAGATAATTCAAGCAGCAGAGTTTTGCATAGGAGAAAGTTATGAAGCATGGAGGCCTGTTAGTAGTATGTTAAAATAACCTATAGGATAACAGTATACATTGGAGTTTTAGCAGTAGGTTGAGAGGGGAAAGGGAAGATCTTGGCAATATTACAGAGAAAGAGGCAACACATTTTACCCATAGCCGTGCATGTGAATGGAGATGGAATTGAAGAGCCAAATGTTACTCCTATGCAACATGTTTGATGACAAGATAGATGGTAGTACTGTTTACTGTGATGGAGAAAGGGGATAATATGAGCCCAGTGTTAGACATTAAGTTTAAGGCAGTGGAGTGCCATCCATGAGCATATAGCCAGGAGACAACCCAAGAGTAGGGACTGGATTGCAGGAGTGAGAACAGGGGTGGATAGATTTGTGTGTGTATCATCCGCATAGAGATTATATCTAAGGCCAAAAGCATTGATGAAGTCACCAAATGATAGTATGTAGAGAGAAAGAGAGATCTCAGAACAGAGCCCTGATGTATACCCACAGACAGATCAATAGAAGACGAAGACATGTTAGCAACAGAGATGGAGAATGTGTGACAGGAAAGTTATGATGAAAACCAGGATAGAACTTTGTTACTGATACCAAGAGAGAGTTTAGAATATGAAGGAGGAGAGTGATTGAGAGCATCAAACGCAGCCGATAGATCAAGTAGGATTAGTAGGGAAAAACCTTGGGAATTAGCTTTAAGCACAGTCTGTAGAACGTGCTGTACGAAAGGCAGGTTGTAAAGGATCCAGGAGGGCATGTGATTTAAGAATGTTGACACTAGCAATTAGAAGGCAAACAGCATGAGGGATACAGAGCGGTAGTTAGTAAGGCACATAGGGTGTAGGTTGTTTCTGACAAAAGGGTGACCGCTACAGGCTTAAAGTAAGAGGGCAAAAATCCAGAGAATAGGGAGAAATTGAAGATGTGGGTGAGAGTGGGGACTAAGAGATGCAGTAAGGTGTGAGGGGATACGATCTAGAGGGCATGTGGTAGAGGGAGAATAGAAGATGATTAGCTTCCAGCTCTGTAAGAGAAGAAAAGGAGTCAAGTGCAGAAGGAGATTTGGGTAGAAGGAGAGAAGGGGGAAGGGACAGAAGGAATCTCCTTTTGGGTGGCATCCACCTTGCCTCTGAAGTAGTCAAATGCTTGAGGAGAAGTGAAGGAAGGATGGCAAGTGGGAGGAGAAGGTCAGTGGAGGGAGTCAAATACAGAGAAAAAAAACAGCGTAAATTAAATTTGAGTGTTGATGAGTGTGGAAAAAAGTAGTGTATTTAGCCCTAGAGAGCAGCTTTATACAGGACAGGAGACATTTTTACTGTAGAAAAATCAAACAAAGTGTGAGATTTCCTCCGTAGGTATTAAGAACAGCGAGTGGAAGTGTGATGAGTGTGTTTGGGAATTTAGCCAAAGGTGTGGGTTAGAGGGATGAGTGTGTCAGAGCCTATAGGGGGCATATAGATAGGAGGATAGCATTGTAAGAGTTAATAAGATTGTTAGTTTAAGCAGAAAGAAAGAGAGAGAAGAGAGAAGAGAGGTTAGAGTAGATGTCAGAGGAGAGTTTAATTAAGCAGAGGCAAATCAGTGGGACAGGTAAGATGCGGTGAGGGGAATGACTGATTGTGACTGATGAGAGCAGAAGAGGTTATGTACAACTAGAGCCTTGTTAGTAAGAGTGGACATTCCAGAGGGCACAGGAGAAGGGAAGAGAAAAGTAAGGAAAGGAATGTGGATTACATTAGATAGGTTAACACTCTTAGTAGGGAGGCCTGATGTGTATATGAGCCGGTCCAAGATTATAAGAGATATCCCCCAACATCAGCGAGCATAGAAGGAGACACAGAGATAGGTGTAGAGAGAGACAGAGATAGGGATATGTAGAGAGAGAAGGGCGTCAAGAGAATGAGACAGATAGGCGTAGAGAGAGGAGACATAGAGAGAGGGGGCTTTGAGAGGGGGGCGTAGAGAATGAGGGAAGGTGGAAGAGAATAGGATGTGCAGGAGTGCATTTCATTGAGCAGTGCAGAAATAGCTGCAATAGAGGTCTGTACAAATGGTGCTTTGTGTAGACACATGCAAAGGTAGGGGAAGGAAAGTGTATAGAACATGTGGATAAAAGCAGGAGTGTGGAAGTTAGAGAAATTAGAAAAGTTTTACAGAGGAGTGAGGAAACAGTAAACAGAAAGAACAAGAGAGAGGTTACATTGGGATGACGTGCTGTGGTAGAGAGAAATGCTAGGAGAGAGCCTCCAGATATTAGAGGACATGAATTGAGAGAGCAAATGTATAAATCAAAACCGGAGGGGGAGGTATAGCACGAAAGCTTGCACAGCAGTTGATGAAGATTATAGTCTTAAAGTTGCGTGTACCTGTCAGGGCACTCAAGAAGGTCAATGCTCACAAGTGCAGAGTTCATGAAGAAATGCTGAATCCAGTTCCCCTCCAATTTAATTTTAATATAACTTTTTCATTCTTCATTACTGCAAAAAGCAAACAAAACAAAACCACATTGCATTACTATTTTCAAAATGGATTGAATGACATATTCAACAGTAACTGTGTGATGCCAATATTGCCTTCTCACTCGTAGGCCAGTACGGTCAGGTACCCAGTACTGATAAAACAATAAGTGCCCGTACTAAGTACCAATATGAATTATAAGGAAATGTAAAATCTCCAGGTCTCTCTCCATCTCTGCAACAGATATATGGATAAGCCCATATTAAGGCATCACGTGACCGGAGCCGTCACTGACTGGGTATACGCAAAGATGCAGGGAGATGCAAAGAAAGGGAGGGAGAGAGACAGGGAGAAGATGGGAAACGGAGGGAGGCACGGATGGCAGGCCTCTCTCTTTCACTGGTGCATGCAAGGAGCTGGTCCCAACATCCACAAAGTGTGTGTGTATTATTGGTTGTGTTTTATGGCGGTAGGAGGATAGTGTGTATATTGTGTGTGTGTGGGAGTATTATATTGTGTGTAGGGTATTATAGTGTGTATATTATGTTGAGGTGCAGAGGAGAGTGTTAGATTGGGTATCTTGTGTTAGGGGGTATTGTGTATATTGTGTTTAAGACTATAATATTATTGGGGAGATTATTATTGAGGAGGTATTAAAGTGTGTATTGTGGGGAGTATTAGTGTATGTATTATTTGTGGGTGACAGATGCTGTGGGTAGGCCAAGAGTACGGGCCAGACTAAGGTGGAGACTTTCTGTACTCTGCATACAGGACTCTACATGTACTGCAGAGGTGAAATTCCCCCAACTCCAATTTGCTACACTCTCCAAGAGAGAATATTGTGATCAGAGGTGGAAGATGAGCAGGGTCACTGCCCAGGGAGTAGCCTGTCAGGGGGCATGGAAATCTCTTTTGGTGCGTATGTTGCCACGTGGCATTGATTGACCGGTCAATTAGCTCTGCTTCCTATCACAGTGACATGATCCGGTGCTGTGATCGGTTGCAGCGCTGACCAAGGTGTGTTAGTGCAGCAATTTACAGGGAGGGAACAGAGGTTGTGGGTGACAGATGCTGGGGGTAGGCCAAGAGTACGGGCCAGAGCAAGGTGGAGATATTCTGTACTCTGCATGCCCATCCTGCATGCCCAGGACTCTGCATGCATGCCAGTGGCTGTGGGGTGTGTGTGTGTAGGTATGCCAAGTGTCAGTGTGCATAAGTAAGTGTGCTGTGTGTGTAAGTAAGTTTGCCTGTGTGCAGGAGGTGTAGGGGGGTGGGGGGCGGGGGGCGGTTCAGCTGGAGGACTTTACCCAGCACAAAAGCACATAGATGCCTCTGATTATATCACCCCAAATGCTGATAATATCCTGCTGTAGATGCACTTTACAGAAGATGATACAGATGTCATCAGTGTTTGGTGGGTTCATTAAATCAATCCATCATATAATAGCCACACTGTGCATATGATGTACTGAATCAGTAACACCAATCACAGGAAGACATCTCCATGGTAGGGGTAGTGTTGAAGTTAACAAAATATGTCCAGCACTGTGGTGTGGAGCCCATACATAATAATTGTGCACATTACCAGAACAACATATTGTCAACTGCATGATCATTTTGCTGCTTGTAGTGTATACTCTTGTCCTGTGCAGTGTTGTAGTAGATCCGTCTCTTCGGTGTTCACTGCAATAAAAGTAAGACATTGCATTAATATTACAGAAGTTTGGGGGCTGAAATCCCACTATGCTAATGACAGTTTCCCTTTGCATAAGATTCTTGTGATTATATCTCAATGATGATCAATAACAACTACATCATAACACAGCTGCTCTATACAGAATATGTATTTGCCATCAATGGTCATGGAGGCAATATGTCACACAATGTACATATATAGCAAGGATTATTTCTTCCTCTGGTGTATTATGATGGGAGGGTGAGATTCTGCATTATCAGCATCAGTAAATCTGTAGGAAACTGAGTGATATTCTATTTTTTAATGCAATATTAGGGTAAAATAAAGCTTGCTGTATCTATAGCCATGCTCTACCCATGATGTGCTGAATCAATGACTGCAGAGCGATTTAGAGTGGTAAACATGACTTGAACTCATCTCTGAATAGAGGGTAGCACAGTAGTGCAGAGTAGAAGGTGAATGTATCTCAAATGGAAACCCTTAGCAGCTGTGTGGGGAGTAGACAGTACAGACTGACCAAGTAAATAGTAAAAAGTAGTAACTTCAACATTACTTGGTTTTGTTCTCCACTCCTGTTTTTCTGTTCTTTAAATCACTAATACTGATGCCATATGTAACCTGTACTGAGAGTTATATACTCTACTGGCCTAGATCAAATTAAATGATGCAAACAGGATCCCTCCCACTCAAGATTCATATGATTGCACCACCTCAACCTTTCATAGCAATAACATAGAACTGCAGCAGTGCGCTACTGCACATGTTCTTGTTATGAATGGTAGTAGATGTGGTCCTTGGGTCAGTACTTCATACTGTAGCCACACTCTATTCATGATGTATTGAATCAACAAAAATCTGCATGGTACAGATCACAGGAAGGGGTGGAGTAGAGGTGAATATGTCCAATGCGAAACCCTTAGCAGCCGGATTTTTTGGAGTCAATAAAACGACAAATACTAAATGAGAAATATACACATTGCTTATCTGTCTCTGTGTAGTCATTTTCCTCCTCTTCAACTGTCCTTCAATTTTCTATTTTGCAAGAAAATGAACACATGGCTTCAATATTCACTTCTGTTCTGCAGTCTTTCCTCTTGAAATAAAAAAGTTAAGCATTGCATTATTATTATTATAATTATTATTGACGATACATACAATGAACCTTGCTCCAAACCATGTGATACAAAGCAAATCCACCTCCCTCCCACAGCTGTGCTCCTTCTAGAGCTTCTACCACACAAGTTATTCATGTCAGTGAAACTGTACTGCAGTCCCGGTCTGCACACAATCTACTGAATCAATGACATCACACTGTGTCACACAATGTCATGCTAACGACAGGAAACAATCTTTGTATATATCTTTGTATATATAATAATAATAATAATAATAATAATAATAAAAAAAATAAGACAGGACAGACACTCCTACATTGCAATCAATAGAAAATAACTGGGACAGGCACTTCAAGGATGCATACGGTCCCGGATAAACTGTAGCTACCTATACACGTGTGCCTTGTCTCTAGACTCTGCAAATATCTCTATTTATATACCACCCATTGTGTACTCAGCGCTTTACAAGAGAGACCAAAAAGTACAGGAAATTATTATACAATAAGTTCAACAAACAAAAACAGACAATAGGAAAGTAAATCCCTGTCCTGGGTAGTTTACAATCTAAGAGAAATGTAAGGAGACTTACAGAGAGACAACAGGTGGGGGAACAAGTGCAGTAGATGACAATGCTTGTCCTTAATGGTGGGTACTTGTAGTATAAAGCACTTCTTGGGAACAATAGTTAGTGACTGAATGAGTGACAGTAGCAACGAGTAAAAGCTATTGAAATGCTTCATTTAAGTTGTGAATTTTAAGGTTGATCTTAAATGTGGGTGGAAGAGGGTATGTTGGCATATACTGAGTGTGTGTGAGTTTCACAGGTAAATTGATGGGAAAGGGTTTCAGGCAAGAGAGCGAGTGCGCAGTAGAGGTGTAAGAAGTATAATGGAGACAGTTATTAGTAGAGCTTAGGAGACGAGGAAGGGCATAACGAGACCAAAGATGATATGTAGGAAGGAGCAGATGAATAGAGAATAGTGTTGGACTGGGTCCTCAACTATAAAAAAATGGGTAACGGGTACCCGGCCAAAATGAAAGGTTCTACCCGGTCGGGTACACGGTTTGGCACTTACCTTCCGGGTGGCGGTGACATCTAGGATCAGCAGCAGTCCTGTGACGGTGGCAGCATCTGTGGTGTCTTCAGCCGGCGGGGGAGCTGCAGGCTCACAGACACAGCTTACCTGCTTCGGTGCTGTGGAAGTGATTCCTGCAGCTCCCCCCGCCAGGTGAAGACACCTCTGATGCTGCCAACATCAGAGGACTGCTGCTGCTGATCCTAGATGTCTTAGGAAAGGTAAGTATAAAAGATTATTTCCAGCTGCCCTGACATTACCCGACGCCGGGTATTACCCGGCCAAGTCCACTTCTCAGTGGCCGGTTTCGAGTAATGTCCGGGTAGCTGGAAATGTGTTGGGTAACGCCGGGTACTCGGTACACCACTAATAGAGAACCTTAACAAAAAGGTAAGGAGGAGAACTTTGTAGGTGATCTGAAACTTGATGGGAAGCAAGGAGAGGGATTTAAGGAGGAGGAGGAGATGAGCAGATACTGTTGTGGGAGAAAGGGAAATTATTCAAGCAGCAGAGTTTTGGATAGATTGCAAATGAGAAAGTTGTGAAGCAGGGAGCCCTGTTAGCAGTATGTTAACCCATACGATAAGGGCATGCATTGGCGTTTTAGCAGTAGATTGACAGAGAAAAGGGCAAATCTTGGAAATATTACAGAGAAAGAATCGACAAACTTTAGCCAGTGTCGTGAATGAAGATGGAAAGGGAAGAGTCAAATGTTACTCCTAGGCAATGTGCTTTCATGACAGGATGATGGTAGTACTGTTTACTGCGATGGAGAAAGGTGATATTAGGCCAGATTTAGGGGGAAATATGAGGAGCTCAGTTTTAGACATTAGGTTTAAGGCAGAAGAGTGTCATCCATGGAGGATATAGCCAGGAGGCGACCCGAAACTAGGAACTAAATTGCAGGAGTGACGGTAGGGTGGATAGGTGTGTGTATCATCTGCATAGAGATGATATCAAGGGCCAAAATAGTTGATAAGGTCAACTAGTGATAGTATGTAGTGAGAGAGGTCCCAGAACAGAGTCCTGAGGTATACCAACAGACAAAACAACAGGAGACAAAGACACGTTAGCAACAGAGATGGAGAATGTGTGATGGAGAAGTATGATGAAAACCAGGATATAAGTTTGCTGCGGATACGAAGAAAGAGTTTAGAATATGAATGAGAAGAGTGATTGACAGTATCAAAAGCAGAAGAGAGATCAAGCAGGATTAGTAAGTAAAATGGACCTTGGGAATTTTCTTTATGTACATAATTGGTTACATTGGGAAAGGCAGATTGTGAAGGGCCCAGAGGAGCATGTGATTTAAGAATGTTGATCAAACGGGAGATCACAAGACGTTCTAGCAATTAGGAGGCAAATGGTAGGACGGATACAGGGCGATAGTTAGAAATTCACACAAGGTCAAGGTTATTTTTGAGAATAGGGGTGACCACTGCATGCTTAAAAGGAAGAGTTGAAAGAGCCAAAGGATATGGAGGAATTGAAGATGTGGGTGAGAGTGAGAATATAGGATTGAGAGGGCATGTGGTAGAGGGAGAAGAGAAGATCAGGTTCCAGCTTTGTGACAGGAGAAAAGGAGTCAAGAGTGCAATGAGATCTAGATAGAAAAAGAGAGAGGGGGAAGGGAGAGAACGAATCTACTTGTGGATGGCATCCACCTTGCCTCAAGTGAGCAAAGGCTTGAGGAGAAATAAAGGATGGATGTTAAGTGGGAGGAGAAAGTCAGTGGTGGGACTCAAATACATAGAAGACAGTGTGAATGAAATTGGAGTGTTGATGAGAGAGGAAAAAGTAGTGTTTGACCTTAAAAAAAGGAGCAGAGTTTTACAGAACAGGACAAAGGTTTAGTGTAGAAAATCAGACTGTGAGATTTCCTCCATAGGTGTTAAGAGCAGCAGTGTGATGTGATGAAGTGTGATGAGAGCGTGCTTGTGAATTAAACCAATGCATGGGTTAGGCTGCGTCTATAGTAAGCACGCAACAGAAGGCAAAGTTAGCGCATGCCTGTCGCTCCAGCAATCCCTGCACTGAGGTCCGAGGCGACGGGGAGGCCCTGCATCGCTCGCACGCACTGTGGACGACCAAGCGTGTGCCCATGATAATCACGGCCTTAGAGGGATGAGTGTGTCAGAGCCTAGAAGGGGCATATAGATGATGGAGGAGGAGGGAGGAGGAGATGATAGCATTGTAAGAGTTAACAAGATAGTTAGTTTAAGCAGAAAGTGAGGAGAGGTTAGAGATAAGGGTAGATGTCAGAGGAGAGAGTTCAATTAAGCTGAGGTATCGAGTAGGACAGGGGTGAGGGGAATGAGAAGTGGTGGACATTCCAGAGGGCACGTGAGAAGGGAAGAGTAAAGTGAGACAAGGAATGTGGATTACATAAGATGGGTTAATACGCTTAGCAGGGAGGTGGAGAGAGAGGCAAGAGGCAGAGGGTGGTGTAGGGGTAGAGGAAGAGATGTTGCATGTACCTTGTCAGAACATTAAAGAACGTCAATTCACACTGGTGCAGAGTTGATGATGAAATGCTGAATCCAGTTCACGTCCAATTCAATTTTAACAGAACTTTTTCATTCTTCATTACTGCAAAAAAAAAAGTAAAAAACAATGCATTACTATTTTCAAAATGGATTGAATTCCCCCACCAATGACTATGTGTTACCAATATATCCCTCTCAGTCCCACTGCAGCACATACTGTACCAGTGTGAAAGTAAGAAGGTACACAGTACCGGTAAAACAATACGTGCCGGTACTATGCACCATATGAATTATAAGGGGATGTAAATCTCCCAGTCTCTCTCCATATCCGCAACAGAGCGGGCTCCGGTCAGTGGCATGGATGCCCATATATGGGTATGCTCATATTTGGGCATCCCATGTCACTGACCGGAGCCGGCTCTGAGTATAGGGATATATGCGGAGACGCAGAGGTGCAAGGAAATGGGAGGAGGCACGGTGAGAAACAGGGAGAGACCACAGGAAGATAGAGGGCAACAACTTCCACAAGGTACTTGTATGGGTATAATTGTTTGTATTTTGTGCAGAGGGGGTAATTTCAGATAAAATACAATTCTCCACCCTCTACGAAACAATTCCACTTTGTTCAGTAAGCCAGAAAGTCTTGGTCCCATGTGGACTGAATTTAATGCAAATAAGGTCCTTAATACACAAGTAAAGAATAAAGTTACTTATTCTCTACTGTAAGAAGTGCCACATTGCCCACTATTTGGGTCCTGTGCCCAGATTGTGACCATGCATGGCAGAGGTGAGATTCCCCCAACTCCAATTTGCTACACTCTCCAAGAGAGATAATTGTGATCAGAGGTGGAACTAGGGGAGGGTGTGAGCAGGGTCACTGCCCAGGGAGTAACCTGACTGGGGGCACGGAAATCTCATTTAGTGCATATGTTGCGGCACTGCATTGATTGACCGGTCAATCTGCACTGCTGCCTGTCACAGTGACATCCTGATCGGGCACTGTGATCAGCTATAGCACTGACCCAGGTGAGATAGTTCAGCACTTTACAAGGAGGGAACAGATGTTGTGGGTGACAGATGCTGGAGGTAGGCCAAGACTGTTGGCCAGAGTAACGTGGAGACTTACTGCACTCTGCATGCCCATCCTCTCCCTGACATCAGGGGAAGGAAGTGGCCCTGGGGTGTGTGTAGGTATGCCAGATGTCAGTGTATGCATAAGTAAGTATGCCTGTGTAGTGGGAGGTGTAGGGGCGTTAAGCTGGAGGACTTAAAACAGGCACAAAAGCACATAGATACCTCTGATTATACCGCACCAAATGCTGATAATATCATGCTGTAGCTGCACTTTACAGAAGATGATGCAGATGTCATCATTGGTTGGTGGGTTCATTAAATCAATCCATCATATCATAACCACACTGTGCATATGATGTACTGAATCAGTAACACCAGGAAGACATCTCCATGTTAGGAGTAGAGTTGAAGTTAACAGAATATGTCCAGCACTGTGGTGTGTAGCCCATAAATAATAATTGTGCACATTACCAGAACAACATACTGTCAACTGCAAGATCATTTTGCTGCTTGTAGCGTATGCTCATCCTGTACAGTGTTGTAGTAGATCCGTCTCTTCAGTGTTCACTGCAACAAAAGTAAGACATTGCATTAATATTACAGACGTGTGGGGGCTGAAATCTCACTTCGCTGCGGACAATTTCCCTTTGCATAAGATTCTTGTGATTATGTCAATGATGATCAATAACTGCATCATAACACAGCCGCTCTATACAGAAGATGTACTTGCTCTCAATGGTCATGGAGGTAATACGTCACACAATGTACAGATATAGCAAGGATTATTTCTCCCACTGGTGCATTATGGCATTATGATGGGAAATGTTGTGAGATTCTGCATTATCAGCATCACTGAATCTTTTGGAAATTAAGTGATATTCTATGTTTTAATGCAATATTATGGATGATCAGCCGGTAAAATAATAATAGCTTGCTGTATCTGTAGCCATGCTCTACCCATGATGTGCTGAACCAATGACTGCAGAGAGATTCAGAGTGGTAAACATGACTGGAACGCATCTCTGAATAATGGGCAGCAAAGCAGTGCAGAATAGGAGGTGAAAGTATTTAAAATGGAAGATCCTTAGCAGCTGTGTGGGGAGTAGACAGTACAGACTGACCAAGTAAATGGTAAAAGGAGTAACTTCAACATTACTTGGCTTTGTACTCCACATTGAAGCTTTCCTCCTCTTTAAATCACTAATACTGATGCCATGTGTAACCTGTACTGAAAGTTATATAATCTACTGGCCTAGATGAAACCATATGATGCAAACAGGATCCATCCCACTCCAGATTCATAGAATTGAACCACCTCAACCTTTCATAACAATCACATAGAACTGCAGCTGTGCGCTACTGCACATGTTCTTGTTATGAATGGTAGTAGATGTGGTCCTTGGGTCTTTACTTCATACTGTAGCCACCCTCTACTCATGATGTATTGAATCAACGAAAACTTGCATGGTTCAGATCACAGGAAGGGGTAGAGTAGAGATGAAAATATTCAATGTGAAACCCGTAGCAGCCGGATTGTGTGGAGTCAATAAAACGACAAATACTAAATGGTAAATGAGAAATATACACATTGCTTATCTGTCTCTGTGTAGTAATTTTCCTTCTCTTCAACTGTCCTTCAAATTTTCTCTTTTGCAAGAAAAGGAACACATGGCTTCAATATTCACTTCTGTTCTGCAGTCATCCCTCCTGAAATAAAAGTTAAGCATTGCATTGTTATTATGATAATACATACAATAAACCTTGCTCCAAACCATTTGATGCAAAGCAAATCCACCTCCCACCCACAGCTGTGCTCCTTCTAGAGCATGCATGTCAAACTCCAGTCCTCGAGGGTCCCAAACAGGCCAGGTTTTCAGTAGGGATATCCTGAAAACCTGGCCTGTTTGCTGCCCTCGAGGACTGGAGTTTGACATCCTTGTTCTTGAGCTTCTACCACGCAAGTCATCCATGTGAGTGACACTGTACTGCAGTCCTGGTCTGCACACAATCTACTGAATCAATGACATCACACTGTAAAGGCAATCTACAAGATGTATTAGTTGTCCACACTTCCGAAATGTTACTTTTATGTCCAAATCACTTATTCCCATGACCTGATATTTGTATTTGTTATTTATAGGATTGTCACAAAGAGTTGATGAGGTCACCAAATGATAGTATGTAGAGAGAAAGAGAGATCTCAGAACAGAGCCCTGATGTATACCCACAGACAGATCAATAGAAGACGAAGACATGTTAGCAACAGAGATGGAGAATGTGTGACAGGAAAGTTATGATGAAAACCAGGATAGAACTGTGTTACGGATACCAAGAGAGAGTTTAGAATATGAAGGAGGAGAGTGATTGAGAGCATCAAACGCAGCAGATAGATCAAGTAGGATTAGTAGGGAAAAGTGACCTTGGGAATTTGCTTTAAGCACAGTCTGTAGAACGAGCTGTACGAAAGGCAGGTTGTAAAGGATCCAGGAGGGAATGTGATTTAAGAATGTTGACATTCTAGCAATTAGGAGACAAACAGCAGGAGGGATACAGGGCGGTAGTTAGTAAGGCACATAGGGTGTAGGTTGTTTCTGAGAAAAGGGTGACCACTACAGGCTTAAAGTAAGAGGGTAAAGAGCCAGAGAATAGGGAGGAATTGAAGATGTGGGTGAGAGTGGGGACTAAGAGATGCAGTAAGGTGTGAGGGGATACGATCTAGAGGGCATGTGGTAGAGGGAGAAGAGAAGATGATTAGCTTCCAGCTCTGTAAGAGAAGAAAAGGAGTCAAATGCAGAAGGAGAATTAGGTAGAAGGAGAGAAGGGGGAAGGGACAGAAGGAATCTCCTTGTGGGTGGCATCCACCTTGCCTCTGAAGTAGTCAAATGCTTGAGGAGAAGTGAAGGAAGGATGGCAAGTGTGAGGAGAAGGTTAGTGGAGGGAGTCAAATACAGGGAAAAAAAGACAGCGTAAATTAAATTTGAGTGTTGATGAATGTGAAAAAAAAGTAGTGTGGTTTGGCCCCAGAGAGCAGCTTTATACAGGACTGGAGACATTTTTACTGTAGAAAAATCAAATATCAATTGTGTGATTTCCTTCATAGGCATTAAGAACAGCGAGTGGAAGTGTGATGAACATGTTTGGGAATTTAGCCAAGGGTGTGGGCTAGAGGGACAAGTGTGTCAGAGCCTAGAGGGGGCATATAGATAGGAGGATAGCATTGTAAGAGTTAATAAGATTGTTAGTTTAAGCGGAAAGAGAGAGAGAGCAGAGAGGTTAGAGTAGATGTCAGAGGAGAGTTTAATTAAGCAGAGGCAAATCAGTGGGACAGGTAAGATGGGGTGAGGGGAATGACTGATTGTGAATGATGAGAGCAGAAGAGGTCATGTACAACTAGAGCCTTGTTAGTCAGAGAACGGACATTCCAGATGGCATAGGAGAAGGGAAGAGAAAAGTAAGGAAAGGAATGTGGATTACATTAGATAGGTTAACACTCTTAGCAGGGAGGCAGAGGCAGGGAGGCCCGATGTGTATATGAGCAGGTTCAAGATTATAAGAGATATCCCACACATCAGCAAACATAGAAGGAGACACAGAGATAGGTGTAGAGAGAGACAGAGATAGCTCTATGTAGAGAGAGAGGGACGTAGAGAGAATGAGACAGATAGGCGCAGAGAGAGGGGGCGCAGAGAGAGGAGGCGCCAAAAGAGGGGGCGCAGAGAGAGGGGGCACAGAGAATAGGATATTAAAGAGTGCTTTTCATTGAGCAGTGCAGAAATAGCTGCAATAGAGGTCTGTACAAATGGTGCAGTGTGTAGACACATGCAAAGGTAGGGGAAGGAAAGGGGAGAACATGTGGATAAAAGCAGGAGTGTGGAAGTTAGAGAAATTAGAAAAGTTTAACAGAGGAGTGAGGAAACAGCAAGCAGAAAGAACAAGAGAGAGGTTACATTGGGATGACGTTCTGTGGTAAAGAGAAAATGCTAGGAGAGAGCTTTCAAATATTAGAGGACATGAATTGAGGGAGCAAATGTATAAATCAAAACCTGAGGGGGAGGTATAGCACGAAAGCTTGCACAGCAGATTATAGTCTTAATGTTGCGTGTACCTGTCAGGGTATTCAAGAAGTTAAATTCTCACAAGTGCAGAGTTCATGATGAAATGCTGAATCTAGTCCCCCTCCAATTTAATTTTAATATAACTTTTCCATTCTTCATTACTGCAAAAAGCAAACAAAACAAAACCACATTGCATTACTATTTTCAAAATGGATTGAATGGCATATTCAACAGTGACTGTGTGATGCCAATATTCCCCACTCACTCGTAGTGAAGCACATATTGTACTAGTGTTGAAAGTAGGCCGGTAGAGTCAGGTACGCAGTACTGATAAAACAATAAGTGCCCGTCGTAAGTACCAGCTCCGCAACAGTGCGGGCATCACATTAGTGACGTGGATGAACATATATGGATAAGCCCATATTAAGGCATCACGTGACCAGAGCCGTCACTGACTGGGTATACGTAAAGACGCAGGGAGATGCAAGGAAAGGGAGGGAGAGAGACAGGGAGAAGATGTGAAACGGAGGAAGGCACGGATGGGGGGAGTTCTTCCGAGCTTCTGCGGGCCTCTCTCTTTCACTGGTGCATGCCGGGAGCTGGTCCCAACATCCACAAAGTGTGTGTGTATTAGTGGTTGTATTTTATGGGGGTAGGAGGGTAGTGTGTATATTGTGTGTGTGGGAGTATTATATTGTGTGTAGAGGTGCAGAGGAGAGTACTAGATTGTGTATCTTGTGTAAGGGTGTTGTGTATATTGTGTTTGGAGCTATAATATTATTGGGGAGATTAGTATTGAGGAGGTATTATAGTGTGTATTGTGGGGAGTATTAGTGTGTGTATTGTTTGTGGGTGACAGATGCTGGGGGTATGCAGCAATCCCTGCACTGAGGTCCGAGGCGGCTCTGCATCGCTCGCACGCACTGTGGACGACCAAGCATGTGCCCATGATAATCATGGCCTTAGAGGGATGAGTGTGTCAGAGCCTAGAAGGGGTATATATATAATGGAGGAGGGAGGAGGAAGGAGGAGGAGGGAGGAGGAGATGATAGCATTGTAAAAGTTAACAAGATAGTTAGTTTAAGCAGAAAGTGAGGAGAGGTTAGAGATAAGGGTAGATGTCAGAGGAGAGAGTTCAATTAAGCTGAGGTATCGAGTAGGACAGGGGTGAGGGGAATGAGAGGTGGTGGATGAGAGCAGAAGAGGTCATGTACAAATAGACCTTGTTAGTCAGAGAGCAGTCATTCCAGAGGGCACGTGAGAAGTGAAGAGTAAAGTGAGACATGGAATGTGGATTACATTAGATGGGTTAATACGCTTAGCAGGGAGGTGGAGAGAGAGAGGCAAGAGGCAGAGAGTGGTGCAGGGGTTGAAGAAGAGATGTTGCATGTACCTTATCAGAACATTAAAGAACATCAATTCACACTGGTGCAGAGTTGATGATGAATCCAGTTCACCTCCAATTCAATTTTAACAGAAATGTTTCATTCTTCATTACTGAAAAAAAAGAAAAGTAAAAAACATTTCATTACTATTTTCAAAATGGATTGAATTCCCCCAACAATGACTATGTGTTACCAATATATCCCTCTCAGTCCCACTGCAGCATATACTGTACCAGTGTGAAAGTAGGAAGGTACACAGTACCGGTAAAACAATACGTGCCGGTACTATGCACCATATGAATTATAAGGGGATGTAAATCTCCCAGTCTCTCTCCATATCCGCAACAGAGCGGGCTCCGGTCAGTGGCATGGATGCCCATATATGGGTATGCTCATATTTGGGCATCCCATGTCACTGACCGGAGCCGGCTCTGAGTATAGGGATATATGCGGAGACGCAGAGGTGCAAGGAAATGGGAGGAGGCACGGTGAGAAACAGGGAGAGACCACAGGAAGATAGAGGGCAACAACTTCCACAAGGTACTTGTATGGGTATAATTGTTTGTATTTTGTGCAGAGGGGGTAATTTCAGATAAAATACAATTCTCCACCCTCTACGAAACAATTCCACTTTGTTCAGTAAGCCAGAAAGTCTTGGTCCCATGTGGACTGAATTTAATGCAAATAAGGTCCTTAATACACAAGTAAAGAATAAAGTTACTTATTCTCTACTGTAAGAAGTGCCACATTGCCCACTATTTGGGTCCTGTGCCCAGATTGTGA
Source organism: Ascaphus truei (assembly GCF_040206685.1). Lineage (NCBI taxonomy): Eukaryota > Metazoa > Chordata > Amphibia > Anura > Ascaphidae > Ascaphus > Ascaphus truei. Next base: position 77,833 of record NW_027453874.1, on the reverse strand, counting down.
CCATGCATGGCAGAGGTGAGATTCCCCCAACTCCAATTTGCTACACTCTCCAAGAGAGATAATTGTGATCAGAGGTGGAACTAGGGGAGGGTGTGAGCAGGGTCACTGCCCAGGGAGTAACCTGACTGGGGGCACGGAAATCTCATTTAGTGCATATGTTGCGGCACTGCATTGATTGACCGGTCAATCTGCACTGCTGCCTGTCACAGTGACATCCTGATCGGGCACTGTGATCAGCTATAGCACTGACCCAGGTGAGATAGTTCAGCACTTTACAAGGAGGGAACAGATGTTGTGGGTGACAGATGCTGGAGGTAGGCCAAGACTGTTGGCCAGAGTAACGTGGAGACTTACTGCACTCTGCATGCCCATCCTCTCCCTGACATCAGGGGAAGGAAGTGGCCCTGGGGTGTGTGTAGGTATGCCAGATGTCAGTGTATGCATAAGTAAGTATGCCTGTGTAGTGGGAGGTGTAGGGGCGTTAAGCTGGAGGACTTAAAACAGGCACAAAAGCACATAGATACCTCTGATTATACCGCACCAAATGCTGATAATATCATGCTGTAGCTGCACTTTACAGAAGATGATGCAGATGTCATCATTGGTTGGTGGGTTCATTAAATCAATCCATCATATCATAACCACACTGTGCATATGATGTACTGAATCAGTAACACCAGGAAGACATCTCCATGTTAGGAGTAGAGTTGAAGTTAACAGAATATGTCCAGCACTGTGGTGTGTAGCCCATAAATAATAATTGTGCACATTACCAGAACAACATACTGTCAACTGCAAGATCATTTTGCTGCTTGTAGCGTATGCTCATCCTGTACAGTGTTGTAGTAGATCCGTCTCTTCAGTGTTCACTGCAACAAAAGTAAGACATTGCATTAATATTACAGACGTGTGGGGGCTGAAATCTCACTTCGCTGCGGACAATTTCCCTTTGCATAAGATTCTTGTGATTATGTCAATGATGATCAATAACTGCATCATAACACAGCCGCTCTATACAGAAGATGTACTTGCTCTCAATGGTCATGGAGGTAATACGTCACACAATGTACAGATATAGCAAGGATTATTTCTCCCACTGGTGCATTATGGCATTATGATGGGAAATGTTGTGAGATTCTGCATTATCAGCATCACTGAATCTTTTGGAAATTAAGTGATATTCTATGTTTTAATGCAATATTATGGATGATCAGCCGGTAAAATAATAATAGCTTGCTGTATCTGTAGCCATGCTCTACCCATGATGTGCTGAACCAATGACTGCAGAGAGATTCAGAGTGGTAAACATGACTGGAACGCATCTCTGAATAATGGGCAGCAAAGCAGTGCAGAATAGGAGGTGAAAGTATTTAAAATGGAAGATCCTTAGCAGCTGTGTGGGGAGTAGACAGTACAGACTGACCAAGTAAATGGTAAAAGGAGTAACTTCAACATTACTTGGCTTTGTACTCCACATTGAAGCTTTCCTCCTCTTTAAATCACTAATACTGATGCCATGTGTAACCTGTACTGAAAGTTATATAATCTACTGGCCTAGATGAAACCATATGATGCAAACAGGATCCATCCCACTCCAGATTCATAGAATTGAACCACCTCAACCTTTCATAACAATCACATAGAACTGCAGCTGTGCGCTACTGCACATGTTCTTGTTATGAATGGTAGTAGATGTGGTCCTTGGGTCTTTACTTCATACTGTAGCCACCCTCTACTCATGATGTATTGAATCAACGAAAACTTGCATGGTTCAGATCACAGGAAGGGGTAGAGTAGAGATGAAAATATTCAATGTGAAACCCGTAGCAGCCGGATTGTGTGGAGTCAATAAAACGACAAATACTAAATGGTAAATGAGAAATATACACATTGCTTATCTGTCTCTGTGTAGTAATTTTCCTTCTCTTCAACTGTCCTTCAAATTTTCTCTTTTGCAAGAAAAGGAACACATGGCTTCAATATTCACTTCTGTTCTGCAGTCATCCCTCCTGAAATAAAAGTTAAGCATTGCATTGTTATTATGATAATACATACAATAAACCTTGCTCCAAACCATTTGATGCAAAGCAAATCCACCTCCCACCCACAGCTGTGCTCCTTCTAGAGCATGCATGTCAAACTCCAGTCCTCGAGGGTCCCAAACAGGCCAGGTTTTCAGTAGGGATATCCTGAAAACCTGGCCTGTTTGCTGCCCTCGAGGACTGGAGTTTGACATCCTTGTTCTTGAGCTTCTACCACGCAAGTCATCCATGTGAGTGACACTGTACTGCAGTCCTGGTCTGCACACAATCTACTGAATCAATGACATCACACTGTAAAGGCAATCTACAAGATGTATTAGTTGTCCACACTTCCGAAATGTTACTTTTATGTCCAAATCACTTATTCCCATGACCTGATATTTGTATTTGTTATTTATAGGATTGTCACAAAGAGTTGATGAGGTCACCAAATGATAGTATGTAGAGAGAAAGAGAGATCTCAGAACAGAGCCCTGATGTATACCCACAGACAGATCAATAGAAGACGAAGACATGTTAGCAACAGAGATGGAGAATGTGTGACAGGAAAGTTATGATGAAAACCAGGATAGAACTGTGTTACGGATACCAAGAGAGAGTTTAGAATATGAAGGAGGAGAGTGATTGAGAGCATCAAACGCAGCAGATAGATCAAGTAGGATTAGTAGGGAAAAGTGACCTTGGGAATTTGCTTTAAGCACAGTCTGTAGAACGAGCTGTACGAAAGGCAGGTTGTAAAGGATCCAGGAGGGAATGTGATTTAAGAATGTGGACATTCTAGCAATTAGGAGACAAACAGCAGGAGGGATACAGGGCGGTAGTTAGTAAGGCACATAGGGTGTAGGTTGTTTCTGAGAAAAGGGTGACCACTACAGGCTTAAAGTAAGAGGGTAAAGAGCCAGAGAATAGGGAGGAATTGAAGATGTGGGTGAGAGTGGGGACTAAGAGATGCAGTAAGGTGTGAGGGGATACGATCTAGAGGGCATGTGGTAGAGGGAGAAGAGAAGATGATTAGCTTCCAGCTCTGTAAGAGAAGAAAAGGAGTCAAATGCAGAAGGAGAATTAGGTAGAAGGAGAGAAGGGGGAAGGGACAGAAGGAATCTCCTTGTGGGTGGCATCCACCTTGCCTCTGAAGTAGTCAAATGCTTGAGGAGAAGTGAAGGAAGGATGGCAAGTGTGAGGAGAAGGTTAGTGGAGGGAGTCAAATACAGGGAAAAAAAGACAGCGTAAATTAAATTTGAGTGTTGATGAATGTGAAAAAAAAGTAGTGTGGTTTGGCCCCAGAGAGCAGCTTTATACAGGACTGGAGACATTTTTACTGTAGAAAAATCAAATATCAATTGTGTGATTTCCTTCATAGGCATTAAGAACAGCGAGTGGAAGTGTGATGAACATGTTTGGGAATTTAGCCAAGGGTGTGGGCTAGAGGGACAAGTGTGTCAGAGCCTAGAGGGGGCATATAGATAGGAGGATAGCATTGTAAGAGTTAATAAGATTGTTAGTTTAAGCGGAAAGAGAGAGAGAGCAGAGAGGTTAGAGTAGATGTCAGAGGAGAGTTTAATTAAGCAGAGGCAAATCAGTGGGACAGGTAAGATGGGGTGAGGGGAATGACTGATTGTGAATGATGAGAGCAGAAGAGGTCATGTACAACTAGAGCCTTGTTAGTCAGAGAACGGACATTCCAGATGGCATAGGAGAAGGGAAGAGAAAAGTAAGGAAAGGAATGTGGATTACATTAGATAGGTTAACACTCTTAGCAGGGAGGCAGAGGCAGGGAGGCCCGATGTGTATATGAGCAGGTTCAAGATTATAAGAGATATCCCACACATCAGCAAACATAGAAGGAGACACAGAGATAGGTGTAGAGAGAGACAGAGATAGCTCTATGTAGAGAGAGAGGGACGTAGAGAGAATGAGACAGATAGGCGCAGAGAGAGGGGGCGCAGAGAGAGGAGGCGCCAAAAGAGGGGGCGCAGAGAGAGGGGGCACAGAGAATAGGATATTAAAGAGTGCTTTTCATTGAGCAGTGCAGAAATAGCTGCAATAGAGGTCTGTACAAATGGTGCAGTGTGTAGACACATGCAAAGGTAGGGGAAGGAAAGGGGAGAACATGTGGATAAAAGCAGGAGTGTGGAAGTTAGAGAAATTAGAAAAGTTTAACAGAGGAGTGAGGAAACAGCAAGCAGAAAGAACAAGAGAGAGGTTACATTGGGATGACGTTCTGTGGTAAAGAGAAAATGCTAGGAGAGAGCTTTCAAATATTAGAGGACATGAATTGAGGGAGCAAATGTATAAATCAAAACCTGAGGGGGAGGTATAGCACGAAAGCTTGCACAGCAGATTAGTCTTAATGTTGCGTGTACCTGTCAGGGTATTCAAGAAGTTAAATTCTCACAAGTGCAGAGTTCATGATGAAATGCTGAATCTAGTCCCCCTCCAATTTAATTTTAATATAACTTTTCCATTCTTCATTACTGCAAAAAGCAAACAAAACAAAACCACATTGCATTACTATTTTCAAAATGGATTGAATGGCATATTCAACAGTGACTGTGTGATGCCAATATTCCCCACTCACTCGTAGTGAAGCACATATTGTACTAGTGTTGAAAGTAGGCCGGTAGAGTCAGGTACGCAGTACTGATAAAACAATAAGTGCCCGTCGTAAGTACCAGCTCCGCAACAGTGCGGGCATCACATTAGTGACGTGGATGAACATATATGGATAAGCCCATATTAAGGCATCACGTGACCAGAGCCGTCACTGACTGGGTATACGTAAAGACGCAGGGAGATGCAAGGAAAGGGAGGGAGAGAGACAGGGAGAAGATGTGAAACGGAGGAAGGCACGGATGGGGGGAGTTCTTCCGAGCTTCTGCGGGCCTCTCTCTTTCACTGGTGCATGCCGGGAGCTGGTCCCAACATCCACAAAGTGTGTGTGTATTAGTGGTTGTATTTTATGGGGGTAGGAGGGTAGTGTGTATATTGTGTGTGTGGGAGTATTATATTGTGTGTAGAGGTGCAGAGGAGAGTACTAGATTGTGTATCTTGTGTAAGGGTGTTGTGTATATTGTGTTTGGAGCTATAATATTATTGGGGAGATTAGTATTGAGGAGGTATTATAGTGTGTATTGTGGGGAGTATTAGTGTGTGTATTGTTTGTGGGTGACAGATGCTGGGGGTATGCAGCAATCCCTGCACTGAGGTCCGAGGCGGCTCTGCATCGCTCGCACGCACTGTGGACGACCAAGCATGTGCCCATGATAATCATGGCCTTAGAGGGATGAGTGTGTCAGAGCCTAGAAGGGGTATATATATAATGGAGGAGGGAGGAGGAAGGAGGAGGAGGGAGGAGGAGATGATAGCATTGTAAAAGTTAACAAGATAGTTAGTTTAAGCAGAAAGTGAGGAGAGGTTAGAGATAAGGGTAGATGTCAGAGGAGAGAGTTCAATTAAGCTGAGGTATCGAGTAGGACAGGGGTGAGGGGAATGAGAGGTGGTGGATGAGAGCAGAAGAGGTCATGTACAAATAGACCTTGTTAGTCAGAGAGCAGTCATTCCAGAGGGCACGTGAGAAGTGAAGAGTAAAGTGAGACATGGAATGTGGATTACATTAGATGGGTTAATACGCTTAGCAGGGAGGTGGAGAGAGAGAGGCAAGAGGCAGAGAGTGGTGCAGGGGTTGAAGAAGAGATGTTGCATGTACCTTATCAGAACATTAAAGAACATCAATTCACACTGGTGCAGAGTTGATGATGAATCCAGTTCACCTCCAATTCAATTTTAACAGAAATGTTTCATTCTTCATTACTGAAAAAAAAGAAAAGTAAAAAACATTTCATTACTATTTTCAAAATGGATTGAATTCCCCCAACAATGACTATGTGTTACCAATATATCCCTCTCAGTCCCACTGCAGCATATACTGTACCAGTGTGAAAGTAGGAAGGTACACAGTACCGGTAAAACAATACGTGCCGGTACTATGCACCATATGAATTATAAGGGGATGTAAATCTCCCAGTCTCTCTCCATATCCGCAACAGAGCGGGCTCCGGTCAGTGGCATGGATGCCCATATATGGGTATGCTCATATTTGGGCATCCCATGTCACTGACCGGAGCCGGCTCTGAGTATAGGGATATATGCGGAGACGCAGAGGTGCAAGGAAATGGGAGGAGGCACGGTGAGAAACAGGGAGAGACCACAGGAAGATAGAGGGCAACAACTTCCACAAGGTACTTGTATGGGTATAATTGTTTGTATTTTGTGCAGAGGGGGTAATTTCAGATAAAATACAATTCTCCACCCTCTACGAAACAATTCCACTTTGTTCAGTAAGCCAGAAAGTCTTGGTCCCATGTGGACTGAATTTAATGCAAATAAGGTCCTTAATACACAAGTAAAGAATAAAGTTACTTATTCTCTACTGTAAGAAGTGCCACATTGCCCACTATTTGGGTCCTGTGCCCAGATTGTGACCATGCATGGCAGAGGTGAGATTCCCCCAACTCCAATTTGCTACACTCTCCAAGAGAGATAATTGTGATCAGAGGTGGAACTAGGGGAGGGTGTGAGCAGGGTCACTGCCCAGGGAGTAACCTGACTGGGGGCACGGAAATCTCATTTAGTGCATATGTTGCGGCACTGCATTGATTGACCGGTCAATCTGCACTGCTGCCTGTCACAGTGACATCCTGATCGGGCACTGTGATCAGCTATAGCACTGACCCAGGTGAGATAGTTCAGCACTTTACAAGGAGGGAACAGATGTTGTGGGTGACAGATGCTGGAGGTAGGCCAAGACTGTTGGCCAGAGTAACGTGGAGACTTACTGCACTCTGCATGCCCATCCTCTCCCTGACATCAGGGGAAGGAAGTGGCCCTGGGGTGTGTGTAGGTATGCCAGATGTCAGTGTATGCATAAGTAAGTATGCCTGTGTAGTGGGAGGTGTAGGGGCGTTAAGCTGGAGGACTTAAAACAGGCACAAAAGCACATAGATACCTCTGATTATACCGCACCAAATGCTGATAATATCATGCTGTAGCTGCACTTTACAGAAGATGATGCAGATGTCATCATTGGTTGGTGGGTTCATTAAATCAATCCATCATATCATAACCACACTGTGCATATGATGTACTGAATCAGTAACACCAGGAAGACATCTCCATGTTAGGAGTAGAGTTGAAGTTAACAGAATATGTCCAGCACTGTGGTGTGTAGCCCATAAATAATAATTGTGCACATTACCAGAACAACATACTGTCAACTGCAAGATCATTTTGCTGCTTGTAGCGTATGCTCATCCTGTACAGTGTTGTAGTAGATCCGTCTCTTCAGTGTTCACTGCAACAAAAGTAAGACATTGCATTAATATTACAGACGTGTGGGGGCTGAAATCTCACTTCGCTGCGGACAATTTCCCTTTGCATAAGATTCTTGTGATTATGTCAATGATGATCAATAACTGCATCATAACACAGCCGCTCTATACAGAAGATGTACTTGCTCTCAATGGTCATGGAGGTAATACGTCACACAATGTACAGATATAGCAAGGATTATTTCTCCCACTGGTGCATTATGGCATTATGATGGGAAATGTTGTGAGATTCTGCATTATCAGCATCACTGAATCTTTTGGAAATTAAGTGATATTCTATGTTTTAATGCAATATTATGGATGATCAGCCGGTAAAATAATAATAGCTTGCTGTATCTGTAGCCATGCTCTACCCATGATGTGCTGAACCAATGACTGCAGAGAGATTCAGAGTGGTAAACATGACTGGAACGCATCTCTGAATAATGGGCAGCAAAGCAGTGCAGAATAGGAGGTGAAAGTATTTAAAATGGAAGATCCTTAGCAGCTGTGTGGGGAGTAGACAGTACAGACTGACCAAGTAAATGGTAAAAGGAGTAACTTCAACATTACTTGGCTTTGTACTCCACATTGAAGCTTTCCTCCTCTTTAAATCACTAATACTGATGCCATGTGTAACCTGTACTGAAAGTTATATAATCTACTGGCCTAGATGAAACCATATGATGCAAACAGGATCCATCCCACTCCAGATTCATAGAATTGAACCACCTCAACCTTTCATAACAATCACATAGAACTGCAGCTGTGCGCTACTGCACATGTTCTTGTTATGAATGGTAGTAGATGTGGTCCTTGGGTCTTTACTTCATACTGTAGCCACCCTCTACTCATGATGTATTGAATCAACGAAAACTTGCATGGTTCAGATCACAGGAAGGGGTAGAGTAGAGATGAAAATATTCAATGTGAAACCCGTAGCAGCCGGATTGTGTGGAGTCAATAAAACGACAAATACTAAATGGTAAATGAGAAATATACACATTGCTTATCTGTCTCTGTGTAGTAATTTTCCTTCTCTTCAACTGTCCTTCAAATTTTCTCTTTTGCAAGAAAAGGAACACATGGCTTCAATATTCACTTCTGTTCTGCAGTCATCCCTCCTGAAATAAAAGTTAAGCATTGCATTGTTATTATGATAATACATACAATAAACCTTGCTCCAAACCATTTGATGCAAAGCAAATCCACCTCCCACCCACAGCTGTGCTCCTTCTAGAGCATGCATGTCAAACTCCAGTCCTCGAGGGTCCCAAACAGGCCAGGTTTTCAGTAGGGATATCCTGAAAACCTGGCCTGTTTGCTGCCCTCGAGGACTGGAGTTTGACATCCTTGTTCTTGAGCTTCTACCACGCAAGTCATCCATGTGAGTGACACTGTACTGCAGTCCTGGTCTGCACACAATCTACTGAATCAATGACATCACACTGTAAAGGCAATCTACAAGATGTATTAGTTGTCCACACTTCCGAAATGTTACTTTTATGTCCAAATCACTTATTCCCATGACCTGATATTTGTATTTGTTATTTATAGGATTGTCACAAAGAGTTGATGAGGTCACCAAATGATAGTATGTAGAGAGAAAGAGAGATCTCAGAACAGAGCCCTGATGTATACCCACAGACAGATCAATAGAAGACGAAGACATGTTAGCAACAGAGATGGAGAATGTGTGACAGGAAAGTTATGATGAAAACCAGGATAGAACTGTGTTACGGATACCAAGAGAGAGTTTAGAATATGAAGGAGGAGAGTGATTGAGAGCATCAAACGCAGCAGATAGATCAAGTAGGATTAGTAGGGAAAAGTGACCTTGGGAATTTGCTTTAAGCACAGTCTGTAGAACGAGCTGTACGAAAGGCAGGTTGTAAAGGATCCAGGAGGGAATGTGATTTAAGAATGTGGACATTCTAGCAATTAGGAGACAAACAGCAGGAGGGATACAGGGCGGTAGTTAGTAAGGCACATAGGGTGTAGGTTGTTTCTGAGAAAAGGGTGACCACTACAGGCTTAAAGTAAGAGGGTAAAGAGCCAGAGAATAGGGAGGAATTGAAGATGTGGGTGAGAGTGGGGACTAAGAGATGCAGTAAGGTGTGAGGGGATACGATCTAGAGGGCATGTGGTAGAGGGAGAAGAGAAGATGATTAGCTTCCAGCTCTGTAAGAGAAGAAAAGGAGTCAAATGCAGAAGGAGAATTAGGTAGAAGGAGAGAAGGGGGAAGGGACAGAAGGAATCTCCTTGTGGGTGGCATCCACCTTGCCTCTGAAGTAGTCAAATGCTTGAGGAGAAGTGAAGGAAGGATGGCAAGTGTGAGGAGAAGGTTAGTGGAGGGAGTCAAATACAGGGAAAAAAAGACAGCGTAAATTAAATTTGAGTGTTGATGAATGTGAAAAAAAAGTAGTGTGGTTTGGCCCCAGAGAGCAGCTTTATACAGGACTGGAGACATTTTTACTGTAGAAAAATCAAATATCAATTGTGTGATTTCCTTCATAGGCATTAAGAACAGCGAGTGGAAGTGTGATGAACATGTTTGGGAATTTAGCCAAGGGTGTGGGCTAGAGGGACAAGTGTGTCAGAGCCTAGAGGGGGCATATAGATAGGAGGATAGCATTGTAAGAGTTAATAAGATTGTTAGTTTAAGCGGAAAGAGAGAGAGAGCAGAGAGGTTAGAGTAGATGTCAGAGGAGAGTTTAATTAAGCAGAGGCAAATCAGTGGGACAGGTAAGATGGGGTGAGGGGAATGACTGATTGTGAATGATGAGAGCAGAAGAGGTCATGTACAACTAGAGCCTTGTTAGTCAGAGAACGGACATTCCAGATGGCATAGGAGAAGGGAAGAGAAAAGTAAGGAAAGGAATGTGGATTACATTAGATAGGTTAACACTCTTAGCAGGGAGGCAGAGGCAGGGAGGCCCGATGTGTATATGAGCAGGTTCAAGATTATAAGAGATATCCCACACATCAGCAAACATAGAAGGAGACACAGAGATAGGTGTAGAGAGAGACAGAGATAGCTCTATGTAGAGAGAGAGGGACGTAGAGAGAATGAGACAGATAGGCGCAGAGAGAGGGGGCGCAGAGAGAGGAGGCGCCAAAAGAGGGGGCGCAGAGAGAGGGGGCACAGAGAATAGGATATTAAAGAGTGCTTTTCATTGAGCAGTGCAGAAATAGCTGCAATAGAGGTCTGTACAAATGGTGCAGTGTGTAGACACATGCAAAGGTAGGGGAAGGAAAGGGGAGAACATGTGGATAAAAGCAGGAGTGTGGAAGTTAGAGAAATTAGAAAAGTTTAACAGAGGAGTGAGGAAACAGCAAGCAGAAAGAACAAGAGAGAGGTTACATTGGGATGACGTTCTGTGGTAAAGAGAAAATGCTAGGAGAGAGCTTTCAAATATTAGAGGACATGAATTGAGGGAGCAAATGTATAAATCAAAACCTGAGGGGGAGGTATAGCACGAAAGCTTGCACAGCAGATTAGTCTTAATGTTGCGTGTACCTGTCAGGGTATTCAAGAAGTTAAATTCTCACAAGTGCAGAGTTCATGATGAAATGCTGAATCTAGTCCCCCTCCAATTTAATTTTAATATAACTTTTCCATTCTTCATTACTGCAAAAAGCAAACAAAACAAAACCACATTGCATTACTATTTTCAAAATGGATTGAATGGCATATTCAACAGTGACTGTGTGATGCCAATATTCCCCACTCACTCGTAGTGAAGCACATATTGTACTAGTGTTGAAAGTAGGCCGGTAGAGTCAGGTACGCAGTACTGATAAAACAATAAGTGCCCGTCGTAAGTACCAGCTCCGCAACAGTGCGGGCATCACATTAGTGACGTGGATGAACATATATGGATAAGCCCATATTAAGGCATCACGTGACCAGAGCCGTCACTGACTGGGTATACGTAAAGACGCAGGGAGATGCAAGGAAAGGGAGGGAGAGAGACAGGGAGAAGATGTGAAACGGAGGAAGGCACGGATGGGGGGAGTTCTTCCGAGCTTCTGCGGGCCTCTCTCTTTCACTGGTGCATGCCGGGAGCTGGTCCCAACATCCACAAAGTGTGTGTGTATTAGTGGTTGTATTTTATGGGGGTAGGAGGGTAGTGTGTATATTGTGTGTGTGGGAGTATTATATTGTGTGTAGAGGTGCAGAGGAGAGTACTAGATTGTGTATCTTGTGTAAGGGTGTTGTGTATATTGTGTTTGGAGCTATAATATTATTGGGGAGATTAGTATTGAGGAGGTATTATAGTGTGTATTGTGGGGAGTATTAGTGTGTGTATTGTTTGTGGGTGACAGATGCTGGGGGTATGCAGCAATCCCTGCACTGAGGTCCGAGGCGGCTCTGCATCGCTCGCACGCACTGTGGACGACCAAGCATGTGCCCATGATAATCATGGCCTTAGAGGGATGAGTGTGTCAGAGCCTAGAAGGGGTATATATATAATGGAGGAGGGAGGAGGAAGGAGGAGGAGGGAGGAGGAGATGATAGCATTGTAAAAGTTAACAAGATAGTTAGTTTAAGCAGAAAGTGAGGAGAGGTTAGAGATAAGGGTAGATGTCAGAGGAGAGAGTTCAATTAAGCTGAGGTATCGAGTAGGACAGGGGTGAGGGGAATGAGAGGTGGTGGATGAGAGCAGAAGAGGTCATGTACAAATAGACCTTGTTAGTCAGAGAGCAGTCATTCCAGAGGGCACGTGAGAAGTGAAGAGTAAAGTGAGACATGGAATGTGGATTACATTAGATGGGTTAATACGCTTAGCAGGGAGGTGGAGAGAGAGAGGCAAGAGGCAGAGAGTGGTGCAGGGGTTGAAGAAGAGATGTTGCATGTACCTTATCAGAACATTAAAGAACATCAATTCACACTGGTGCAGAGTTGATGATGAATCCAGTTCACCTCCAATTCAATTTTAACAGAAATGTTTCATTCTTCATTACTGAAAAAAAAGAAAAGTAAAAAACATTTCATTACTATTTTCAAAATGGATTGAATTCCCCCAACAATGACTATGTGTTACCAATATATCCCTCTCAGTCCCACTGCAGCATATACTGTACCAGTGTGAAAGTAGGAAGGTACACAGTACCGGTAAAACAATACGTGCCGGTACTATGCACCATATGAATTATAAGGGGATGTAAATCTCCCAGTCTCTCTCCATATCCGCAACAGAGCGGGCTCCGGTCAGTGGCATGGATGCCCATATATGGGTATGCTCATATTTGGGCATCCCATGTCACTGACCGGAGCCGGCTCTGAGTATAGGGATATATGCGGAGACGCAGAGGTGCAAGGAAATGGGAGGAGGCACGGTGAGAAACAGGGAGAGACCACAGGAAGATAGAGGGCAACAAGATAACCCCAACTCCAATTTGCTACACTCTCCAAGAGAGATAATTGTGATCAGAGGTGGAACTAGGGGAGGGTGTGAGCAGGGTCACTGCCCAGGGAGTAACCTGACTGGGGGCACGGAAATCTCATTTAGTGCATATGTTGCGGCACTGCATTGATTGACCGGTCAATCTGCACTGCTGCCTGTCACAGTGACATCCTGATCGGGCACTGTGATCAGCTATAGCACTGACCCAGGTGAGATAGTTCAGCACTTTACAAGGAGGGAACAGATGTTGTGGGTGACAGATGCTGGAGGTAGGCCAAGACTGTTGGCCAGAGTAACGTGGAGACTTACTGCACTCTGCATGCCCATCCTCTCCCTGACATCAGGGGAAGGAAGTGGCCCTGGGGTGTGTGTAGGTATGCCAGATGTCAGTGTATGCATAAGTAAGTATGCCTGTGTAGTGGGAGGTGTAGGGGCGTTAAGCTGGAGGACTTAAAACAGGCACAAAAGCACATAGATACCTCTGATTATACCGCACCAAATGCTGATAATATCATGCTGTAGCTGCACTTTACAGAAGATGATGCAGATGTCATCATTGGTTGGTGGGTTCATTAAATCAATCCATCATATCATAACCACACTGTGCATATGATGTACTGAATCAGTAACACCAGGAAGACATCTCCATGTTAGGAGTAGAGTTGAAGTTAACAGAATATGTCCAGCACTGTGGTGTGTAGCCCATAAATAATAATTGTGCACATTACCAGAACAACATACTGTCAACTGCAAGATCATTTTGCTGCTTGTAGCGTATGCTCATCCTGTACAGTGTTGTAGTAGATCCGTCTCTTCAGTGTTCACTGCAACAAAAGTAAGACATTGCATTAATATTACAGACGTGTGGGGGCTGAAATCTCACTTCGCTGCGGACAATTTCCCTTTGCATAAGATTCTTGTGATTATGTCAATGATGATCAATAACTGCATCATAACACAGCCGCTCTATACAGAATATGTACTTGCTCTCAATGGTCATGGAGGTAATACGTCACACAATGTACAGATATAGCAAGGATTATTTCTCCCACTGGTGCATTATGGCATTATGATGGGAAATGTTGTGAGATTCTGCATTATCAGCATCACTGAATCTTTTGGAAATTAAGTGATATTCTATGTTTTAATGCAATATTATGGATGATCAGCCGGTAAAATAATAATAGCTTGCTGTATCTGTAGCCATGCTCTACCCATGATGTGCTGAACCAATGACTGCAGAGAGATTCAGAGTGGTAAACATGACTGGAACGCATCTCTGAATAATGGGCAGCAAAGCAGTGCAGAATAGGAGGTGAAAGTATTTAAAATGGAAGATCCTTAGCAGCTGTGTGGGGAGTAGACAGTACAGACTGACCAAGTAAATGGTAAAAGGAGTAACTTCAACATTACTTGGCTTTGTTCTCCACATTGAAGCTTTCCTCCTCTTTAAATCACTAATACTGATGCCATGTGTAACCTGTACTGAAAGTTATATAATCTACTGGCCTAGATGAAACCATATGATGCAAACAGGATCCATCCCACTCCAGATTCATAGAATTGAACCACCTCAACCTTTCATAACAATCACATAGAACTGCAGCTGTGCGCTACTGCACATGTTCTTGTTATGAATGGTAGTAGATGTGGTCCTTGGGTCTTTACTTCATACTGTAGCCACCCTCTACTCATGATGTATTGAATCAACGAAAACTTGCATGGTTCAGATCACAGGAAGGGGTAGAGTAGAGATGAAAATATTCAATGTGAAACCCGTAGCAGCCGGATTGTGTGGAGTCAATAAAACGACAAATACTAAATGGTAAATGAGAAATATACACATTGCTTATCTGTCTCTGTGTAGTAATTTTCCTTCTCTTCAACTGTCCTTCAAATTTTCTCTTTTGCAAGAAAAGGAACACATGGCTTCAATATTCACTTCTGTTCTGCAGTCATCCCTCCTGAAATAAAAGTTAAGCATTGCATTGTTATTATGATAATACATACAATAAACCTTGCTCCAAACCATTTGATGCAAAGCAAATCCACCTCCCACCCACAGCTGTGCTCCTTCTAGAGCATGCATGTCAAACTCCAGTCCTCGAGGGTCCCAAACAGGCCAGGTTTTCAGTAGGGATATCCTGAAAACCTGGCCTGTTTGCTGCCCTCGAGGACTGGAGTTTGACATCCTTGTTCTTGAGCTTCTACCACGCAAGTCATCCATGTGAGTGACACTGTACTGCAGTCCTGGTCTGCACACAATCTACTGAATCAATGACATCACACTGTAAAGGCAATCTACAAGATGTATTAGTTGTCCACACTTCCGAAATGTTACTTTTATGTCCAAATCACTTATTCCCATGACCTGATATTTGTATTTGTTATTTATAGGATTGTCACAAAGAGTTGATGAGGTCACCAAATGATAGTATGTAGAGAGAAAGAGAGATCTCAGAACAGAGCCCTGATGTATACCCACAGACAGATCAATAGAAGACGAAGACATGTTAGCAACAGAGATGGAGAATGTGTGACAGGAAAGTTATGATGAAAACCAGGATAGAACTGTGTTACGGATACCAAGAGAGAGTTTAGAATATGAAGGAGGAGAGTGATTGAGAGCATCAAACGCAGCAGATAGATCAAGTAGGATTAGTAGGGAAAAGTGACCTTGGGAATTTGCTTTAAGCACAGTCTGTAGAACGAGCTGTACGAAAGGCAGGTTGTAAAGGATCCAGGAGGGAATGTGATTTAAGAATGTTGACATTCTAGCAATTAGGAGACAAACAGCAGGAGGGATACAGGGCGGTAGTTAGTAAGGCACATAGGGTGTAGGTTGTTTCTGAGAAAAGGGTGACCACTACAGGCTTAAAGTAAGAGGGTAAAGAGCCAGAGAATAGGGAGGAATTGAAGATGTGGGTGAGAGTGGGGACTAAGAGATGCAGTAAGGTGTGAGGGGATACGATCTAGAGGGCATGTGGTAGAGGGAGAAGAGAAGATGATTAGCTTCCAGCTCTGTAAGAGAAGAAAAGGAGTCAAATGCAGAAGGAGAATTAGGTAGAAGGAGAGAAGGGGGAAGGGACAGAAGGAATCTCCTTGTGGGTGGCATCCACCTTGCCTCTGAAGTAGTCAAATGCTTGAGGAGAAGTGAAGGAAGGATGGCAAGTGTGAGGAGAAGGTTAGTGGAGGGAGTCAAATACAGGGAAAAAAAGACAGCGTAAATTAAATTTGAGTGTTGATGAATGTGAAAAAAAAGTAGTGTGGTTTGGCCCCAGAGAGCAGCTTTATACAGGACTGGAGACATTTTTACTGTAGAAAAATCAAATATCAATTGTGTGATTTCCTTCATAGGCATTAAGAACAGCGAGTGGAAGTGTGATGAACATGTTTGGGAATTTAGCCAAGGGTGTGGGCTAGAGGGACAAGTGTGTCAGAGCCTAGAGGGGGCATATAGATAGGAGGATAGCATTGTAAGAGTTAATAAGATTGTTAGTTTAAGCGGAAAGAGAGAGAGAGCAGAGAGGTTAGAGTAGATGTCAGAGGAGAGTTTAATTAAGCAGAGGCAAATCAGTGGGACAGGTAAGATGGGGTGAGGGGAATGACTGATTGTGAATGATGAGAGCAGAAGAGGTCATGTACAACTAGAGCCTTGTTAGTCAGAGAACGGACATTCCAGATGGCATAGGAGAAGGGAAGAGAAAAGTAAGGAAAGGAATGTGGATTACATTAGATAGGTTAACACTCTTAGCAGGGAGGCAGAGGCAGGGAGGCCCGATGTGTATATGAGCAGGTTCAAGATTATAAGAGATATCCCACACATCAGCAAACATAGAAGGAGACACAGAGATAGGTGTAGAGAGAGACAGAGATAGCTCTATGTAGAGAGAGAGGGACGTAGAGAGAATGAGACAGATAGGCGCAGAGAGAGGGGGCGCAGAGAGAGGAGGCGCCAAAAGAGGGGGCGCAGAGAGAGGGGGCACAGAGAATAGGATATTAAAGAGTGCTTTTCATTGAGCAGTGCAGAAATAGCTGCAATAGAGGTCTGTACAAATGGTGCAGTGTGTAGACACATGCAAAGGTAGGGGAAGGAAAGGGGAGAACATGTGGATAAAAGCAGGAGTGTGGAAGTTAGAGAAATTAGAAAAGTTTAACAGAGGAGTGAGGAAACAGCAAGCAGAAAGAACAAGAGAGAGGTTACATTGGGATGACGTTCTGTGGTAAAGAGAAAATGCTAGGAGAGAGCTTTCAAATATTAGAGGACATGAATTGAGGGAGCAAATGTATAAATCAAAACCTGAGGGGGAGGTATAGCACGAAAGCTTGCACAGCAGATTATAGTCTTAATGTTGCGTGTACCTGTCAGGGTATTCAAGAAGTTAAATTCTCACAAGTGCAGAGTTCATGATGAAATGCTGAATCTAGTCCCCCTCCAATTTAATTTTAATATAACTTTTCCATTCTTCATTACTGCAAAAAGCAAACAAAACAAAACCACATTGCATTACTATTTTCAAAATGGATTGAATGGCATATTCAACAGTGACTGTGTGATGCCAATATTCCCCACTCACTCGTAGTGAAGCACATATTGTACTAGTGTTGAAAGTAGGCCGGTAGAGTCAGGTACGCAGTACTGATAAAACAATAAGTGCCCGTCGTAAGTACCAGCTCCGCAACAGTGCGGGCATCACATTAGTGACGTGGATGAACATATATGGATAAGCCCATATTAAGGCATCACGTGACCAGAGCCGTCACTGACTGGGTATACGTAAAGACGCAGGGAGATGCAAGGAAAGGGAGGGAGAGAGACAGGGAGAAGATGTGAAACGGAGGAAGGCACGGATGGGGGGAGTTCTTCCGAGCTTCTGCGGGCCTCTCTCTTTCACTGGTGCATGCCGGGAGCTGGTCCCAACATCCACAAAGTGTGTGTGTATTAGTGGTTGTATTTTATGGGGGTAGGAGGGTAGTGTGTATATTGTGTGTGTGGGAGTATTATATTGTGTGTAGAGGTGCAGAGGAGAGTACTAGATTGTGTATCTTGTGTAAGGGTGTTGTGTATATTGTGTTTGGAGCTATAATATTATTGGGGAGATTAGTATTGAGGAGGTATTATAGTGTGTATTGTGGGGAGTATTAGTGTGTGTATTGTTTGTGGGTGACAGATGCTGGGGGTATGCAGCAATCCCTGCACTGAGGTCCGAGGCGGCTCTGCATCGCTCGCACGCACTGTGGACGACCAAGCATGTGCCCATGATAATCATGGCCTTAGAGGGATGAGTGTGTCAGAGCCTAGAAGGGGTATATATATAATGGAGGAGGGAGGAGGAAGGAGGAGGAGGGAGGAGGAGATGATAGCATTGTAAAAGTTAACAAGATAGTTAGTTTAAGCAGAAAGTGAGGAGAGGTTAGAGATAAGGGTAGATGTCAGAGGAGAGAGTTCAATTAAGCTGAGGTATCGAGTAGGACAGGGGTGAGGGGAATGAGAGGTGGTGGATGAGAGCAGAAGAGGTCATGTACAAATAGACCTTGTTAGTCAGAGAGCAGTCATTCCAGAGGGCACGTGAGAAGTGAAGAGTAAAGTGAGACATGGAATGTGGATTACATTAGATGGGTTAATACGCTTAGCAGGGAGGTGGAGAGAGAGAGGCAAGAGGCAGAGAGTGGTGCAGGGGTTGAAGAAGAGATGTTGCATGTACCTTATCAGAACATTAAAGAACATCAATTCACACTGGTGCAGAGTTGATGATGAATCCAGTTCACCTCCAATTCAATTTTAACAGAAATGTTTCATTCTTCATTACTGAAAAAAAAGAAAAGTAAAAAACATTTCATTACTATTTTCAAAATGGATTGAATTCCCCCAACAATGACTATGTGTTACCAATATATCCCTCTCAGTCCCACTGCAGCATATACTGTACCAGTGTGAAAGTAGGAAGGTACACAGTACCGGTAAAACAATACGTGCCGGTACTATGCACCATATGAATTATAAGGGGATGTAAATCTCCCAGTCTCTCTCCATATCCGCAACAGAGCGGGCTCCGGTCAGTGGCATGGATGCCCATATATGGGTATGCTCATATTTGGGCATCCCATGTCACTGACCGGAGCCGGCTCTGAGTATAGGGATATATGCGGAGACGCAGAGGTGCAAGGAAATGGGAGGAGGCACGGTGAGAAACAGGGAGAGACCACAGGAAGATAGAGGGCAACAACTTCCACAAGGTACTTGTATGGGTATAATTGTTTGTATTTTGTGCAGAGGGGGTAATTTCAGATAAAATACAATTCTCCACCCTCTACGAAACAATTCCACTTTGTTCAGTAAGCCAGAAAGTCTTGGTCCCATGTGGACTGAATTTAATGCAAATAAGGTCCTTAATACACAAGTAAAGAATAAAGTTACTTATTCTCTACTGTAAGAAGTGCCACATTGCCCACTATTTGGGTCCTGTGCCCAGATTGTGACCATGCATGGCAGAGGTGAGATTCCCCCAACTCCAATTTGCTACACTCTCCAAGAGAGATAATTGTGATCAGAGGTGGAACTAGGGGAGGGTGTGAGCAGGGTCACTGCCCAGGGAGTAACCTGACTGGGGGCACGGAAATCTCATTTAGTGCATATGTTGCGGCACTGCATTGATTGACCGGTCAATCTGCACTGCTGCCTGTCACAGTGACATCCTGATCGGGCACTGTGATCAGCTATAGCACTGACCCAGGTGAGATAGTTCAGCACTTTACAAGGAGGGAACAGATGTTGTGGGTGACAGATGCTGGAGGTAGGCCAAGACTGTTGGCCAGAGTAACGTGGAGACTTACTGCACTCTGCATGCCCATCCTCTCCCTGACATCAGGGGAAGGAAGTGGCCCTGGGGTGTGTGTAGGTATGCCAGATGTCAGTGTATGCATAAGTAAGTATGCCTGTGTAGTGGGAGGTGTAGGGGCGTTAAGCTGGAGGACTTAAAACAGGCACAAAAGCACATAGATACCTCTGATTATACCGCACCAAATGCTGATAATATCATGCTGTAGCTGCACTTTACAGACGATGATGCAGATGTCATCATTGGTTGGTGGGTTCATTAAATCAATCCATCATATCATAACCACACTGTGCATATGATGTACTGAATCAGTAACACCAGGAAGACATCTCCATGTTAGGAGTAGAGTTGAAGTTAACAGAATATGTCCAGCACTGTGGTGTGTAGCCCATAAATAATAATTGTGCACATTACCAGAACAACATACTGTCAACTGCAAGATCATTTTGCTGCTTGTAGCGTATGCTCATCCTGTACAGTGTTGTAGTAGATCCGTCTCTTCAGTGTTCACTGCAACAAAAGTAAGACATTGCATTAATATTACAGACGTTTGGGGGCTGAAATCTCACTTCGCTGCGGACAATTTCCCTTTGCATAAGATTCTTGTGATTATGTCAATGATGATCAATAACTGCATCATAACACAGCCGCTCTATACAGAAGATGTACTTGCTCTCAATGGTCATGGAGGTAATACGTCACACAATGTACAGATATAGCAAGGATTATTTCTCCCACTGGTGCATTATGGCATTATGATGGGAAATGTTGTGAGATTCTGCATTATCAGCATCACTGAATCTTTTGGAAATTAAGTGATATTCTATGTTTTAATGCAATATTATGGATGATCAGCCGGTAAAATAATAATAGCTTGCTGTATCTGTAGCCATGCTCTACCCATGATGTGCTGAACCAATGACTGCAGAGAGATTCAGAGTGGTAAACATGACTGGAACGCATCTCTGAATAATGGGCAGCAAAGCAGTGCAGAATAGGAGGTGAAAGTATTTAAAATGGAAGATCCTTAGCAGCTGTGTGGGGAGTAGACAGTACAGACTGACCAAGTAAATGGTAAAAGGAGTAACTTCAACATTACTTGGCTTTGTTCTCCACATTGAAGCTTTCCTCCTCTTTAAATCACTAATACTGATGCCATGTGTAACCTGTACTGAAAGTTATATAATCTACTGGCCTAGATGAAACCATATGATGCAAACAGGATCCATCCCACTCCAGATTCATAGAATTGAACCACCTCAACCTTTCATAACAATCACATAGAACTGCAGCTGTGCGCTACTGCACATGTTCTTGTTATGAATGGTAGTAGATGTGGTCCTTGGGTCTTTACTTCATACTGTAGCCACCCTCTACTCATGATGTATTGAATCAACGAAAACTTGCATGGTTCAGATCACAGGAAGGGGTAGAGTAGAGATGAAAATATTCAATGTGAAACCCGTAGCAGCCGGATTGTGTGGAGTCAATAAAACGACAAATACTAAATGGTAAATGAGAAATATACACATTGCTTATCTGTCTCTGTGTAGTAATTTTCCTTCTCTTCAACTGTCCTTCAAATTTTCTCTTTTGCAAGAAAAGGAACACATGGCTTCAATATTCACTTCTGTTCTGCAGTCATCCCTCCTGAAATAAAAGTTAAGCATTGCATTGTTATTATGATAATACATACAATAAACCTTGCTCCAAACCATTTGATGCAAAGCAAATCCACCTCCCACCCACAGCTGTGCTCCTTCTAGAGCATGCATGTCAAACTCCAGTCCTCGAGGGTCCCAAACAGGCCAGGTTTTCAGTAGGGATATCCTGAAAACCTGGCCTGTTTGCTGCCCTCGAGGACTGGAGTTTGACATCCTTGTTCTTGAGCTTCTACCACGCAAGTCATCCATGTGAGTGACACTGTACTGCAGTCCTGGTCTGCACACAATCTACTGAATCAATGACATCACACTGTAAAGGCAATCTACAAGATGTATTAGTTGTCCACACTTCCGAAATGTTACTTTTATGTCCAAATCACTTATTCCCATGACCTGATATTTGTATTTGTTATTTATAGGATTGTCACAAAGAGTTGATGAGGTCACCAAATGATAGTATGTAGAGAGAAAGAGAGATCTCAGAACAGAGCCCTGATGTATACCCACAGACAGATCAATAGAAGACGAAGACATGTTAGCAACAGAGATGGAGAATGTGTGACAGGAAAGTTATGATGAAAACCAGGATAGAACTGTGTTACGGATACCAAGAGAGAGTTTAGAATATGAAGGAGGAGAGTGATTGAGAGCATCAAACGCAGCAGATAGATCAAGTAGGATTAGTAGGGAAAAGTGACCTTGGGAATTTGCTTTAAGCACAGTCTGTAGAACGAGCTGTACGAAAGGCAGGTTGTAAAGGATCCAGGAGGGAATGTGATTTAAGAATGTTGACATTCTAGCAATTAGGAGACAAACAGCAGGAGGGATACAGGGCGGTAGTTAGTAAGGCACATAGGGTGTAGGTTGTTTCTGAGAAAAGGGTGACCACTACAGGCTTAAAGTAAGAGGGTAAAGAGCCAGAGAATAGGGAGGAATTGAAGATGTGGGTGAGAGTGGGGACTAAGAGATGCAGTAAGGTGTGAGGGGATACGATCTAGAGGGCATGTGGTAGAGGGAGAAGAGAAGATGATTAGCTTCCAGCTCTGTAAGAGAAGAAAAGGAGTCAAATGCAGAAGGAGAATTAGGTAGAAGGAGAGAAGGGGGAAGGGACAGAAGGAATCTCCTTGTGGGTGGCATCCACCTTGCCTCTGAAGTAGTCAAATGCTTGAGGAGAAGTGAAGGAAGGATGGCAAGTGTGAGGAGAAGGTTAGTGGAGGGAGTCAAATACAGGGAAAAAAAGACAGCGTAAATTAAATTTGAGTGTTGATGAATGTGAAAAAAAAGTAGTGTGGTTTGGCCCCAGAGAGCAGCTTTATACAGGACTGGAGACATTTTTACTGTAGAAAAATCAAACATCAAGTGTGAGATTTCCTTCATAGGCATTAAGAACAGTGAGTGGAAGTGTGATGAACATGTTTGGGAATTTAGCCAAGGGTGTGGGTTAGAGGGACGTGTGTGTCAGAGCTTGAAGGGGCATATAGAGGATAGCATTGTAAGAGTTAATAAGATTGTCAGTTTAAGCAGAAAGAGAGAGAGAGAGCAGAGAGGTTAGAGTAGATGTCAGAGGAGAGTTTAATTAAGCAGAGGAAAATCAGTGGGACAGGTAAGATGGGGTGAGGGGAATGACTGATTGTGAATGATGAGAGCAGAAGAGGTCATGTACAACTAGAGCCTTGTTAGTCAGAGAACGGACATTCCAGATGGCATAGGAGAAGGGAAGAGAAAAGTAAGGAAAGGAATGTGGATTACATTAGATAGGTTAACACTCTTAGCAGGGAGGCAGAGGCAGGGAGACCCGATGTGTATATGAGCAGGTTCAAGATTATAAGAGATATCCCACACATCAGCAAACATAGAAGGAGACACAGAGATAGGTGTAGAGAGAGACAGAGATAGCTCTATGTAGAGAGAGAGGGACGTAGAGAGAATGAGACAGATAGGTGCAGAGAGAGGGGGCGCAGAGAGAGAGGGGGCGCAGAGAGAGAGGGGGCGCAGAGAGAGAGGGGGCGCAGAGAGAGAGGGGGCGCAGAGAGAGAGGGGGCGCAGAGAGAGAGGGGGCGCAGAGAGAGAGGGGGCGCAGAGAGAGAGGGGGCGCAGAGAGAGAGGGGGCGCAGAGAGAGAGGGGGCGCAGAGAGAGAGGGGGCGCAGAGAGAGAGGGGGCGCAGAGAGAGAGGGGGCGCAGAGAGAGAGGGGGCGCAGAGAGAGAGGGGGCGCAGAGAGAGAGGGGGCGCAGAGAGAGAGGGGGCGCAGAGAGAGAGGGGGCGCAGAGAGAGAGGGGGCGCAGAGAGAGAGGGGGCGCAGAGAGAGAGGGGGCGCAGAGAGAGAGGGGGCGCAGAGAGAGGGGGCGCAGAGAATAGGATGTACATGAGTGCTTTTCATTGAGCAGTGCAGAAATAGCTGCAATAGAGGTCTGTACAAATGGTGCAGTGTGTAGACACATGCAAAGGTAGGGGAAGGAAAGAGGAGAACATGTGGATAAAAGCAGGAGTGTGGAAGTTAGAGAAATTAGAAAAGTTTAACAGAAAAGTGAGGAAACAGCAAGCAGAGAGAACAAGAGAGAGGTTACATTGGGATGACGTTCTGTGGTAGAGAGAAAATGCTAGGAGAGAGCTTTCAAATATTAGAGGACATGACTTGAGGGAGCAAATGTATAAATCAAAACCTGAGGGGGAGGTATAGCACGAAAGCTTGCACAGCAGATTATAGTCTTAAAGTTGCGTGTACCTCTCAGGGCATTCAAGAAGGTAAATTCTCACAAGTGCAGAGTTCATGATGAAATGCTGAATCCAGTTCCCCTCCAATTTAATTTTAATATAACTTATCCATTCTTCATTACTGCAAAAAGCAAACAAAACAAAACCACATTGCATTACTATTTTCAAAATGGATTGAATGGCATATTCAACAGTGACTGTGTGATGCCAATATTCCCCACTCACTCGTAGTGAAGCACTTATTGTACTAGTGTTGAAAGTAGGCCGGTAGAGTCAGGTACGCAGTACTGATAAAACAATAAGTGCCCGTCGTAAGTACCAGCTCCGCAACAGTGCGGGCATCACATTAGTGACGTGGATGAACATATATGGATAAGCCCATATTAAGGCATCACGTGACCAGAGCCGTCACTGACTGGGTATACGTAAAGACGCAGGGAGATGCAAGGAAAGGGAGGGAGAGAGACAGGGAGAAGATGGGAAACGGAGGGAGGCACGGATGGAGAGAGGGAGTTCTTCCGAGCTTCTGCTGGCCTCTCTCTTTCACTGGTGCATGCCGGGAGCTGGTCCCAACATCCACAAAGTGTGTGTGTGTATTATTGGTTGTATTTTATGGGGGTAGGAGGGTAGTGTGTATATTGTGTGTGTAGGAGTATTATATTGTGTGTAGAGGTGCAGAGGAGAGTACTAGATTGTGTATCTTGTGTAAGGGTGTTGTGTATATTGTGTTTGGAGCTATAATATTATTGGAGAGATTAGTATTGAGGAGGTATTATAGTGTGTATTGTGGGGAGTATTAGTGTGTGTATTGTTTGTGGGTGACAGATGCTGGGGTATGCAGCAATCCCTGCACTGAGGTCCGAGGCGGCTCTGCATCGCTCGCACGCACTGTGGATGACCAAGCATGTGCCCATGATAATCATGGCCTTAGAGGGATGAGTGTGTCAGAGCCTAGAAGGGGCATATAAATATATAATGGAGGAGGGAGGAGGGAGGAGGAGGAGATGATAGCATTGTAAAAGTTAACAAGATAGTTAGTTTAAGCAGAAAGTGAGGAGAGGTTAGAGATAAGGGTAGATGTCAGAGGAGAGAGTTCAATTAAGCTGAGGTATCGAGTAGGACAGGGGTGAGGGGAATGAGAAGTGGTGGATGATGAGAGCAGAAGAGGTCATGTACAAATAGACCTTGTTAGTCAGAGAGCAGACATTCCAGAGGGCACGTGAGAAGTGAAGAGTAAAGTGAGACATGGAATGTGGATTACATTAGATGGGTTAATACGCTTAGCAGGGAGGTGGAGAGAGAGAGGCAAGAGGCAGAGAGTGGTGCAGGGGTTGAAGAAGAGATGTTGCATGTACCTTATCAGAACATTAAAGAACATCAATTCACACTGGTGCAGAGTTGATGATGAATCCAGTTCACCTCCAATTCAATTTTAACAGAAATGTTTCATTCTTCATTACTGAAAAAAAAGAAAAGTAAAAAACATTTCATTACTATTTTCAAAATGGATTGAATTCCCCCAACAATGACTATGTGTTACCAATATATCCCTCTCAGTCCCACTGCAGCACATACTGTACCAGTGTGAAAGTAGGAAGGTACACAGTAACGGTAAAACAATACGTGCCGGTACTATGCACCATATGAATTATAAGGGGATGTAAATCTCCCAGTCTCTCTCCATATCCGCAACAGAGTGGGCTCCGGTCAGTGGCATGGATGCCCATGTATGGATATGCTCATATTTGGGCATCCCATGTCACTGACCGGAGCCGGCTCTGAGTATAGGGATATATGCGGAGACGCAGAGGTGCAAGGAAATGGGAGGAGGCACGGTGAGAAACAGGGAGAGACCACAGGAAGATAGAGGGCAACAACTTCCACAAGGTACATGTATGTGTATAATTGTTTGTATTTTGTGCAGAGGGGGTAATTTCAGATAAAATACAATTCTCCACCCTCTACGAAACAATTCCACTTTGTTCAGTAAGCCAGAAAGTCTTGGTCCCATGGGGACTGAATTTTAATGCAAATAAGGTCCTTAATACACAAGTAAAGAATATAGTTACTTATTCTCTACTGTAAGAAGTGCCACATTGCCCACTATTTGGGTCCTGTGCCCAGATTGTGACCATGCATGGCAGAGGTGAGATTCCACCAACACCAATTTGCTACACTCTCCAAGAGAGATAATTGTGGTCAGAGGTGGAACTAGGGGAGGGGGTGAGCAGGGTCACTGCCCAGGGAGTAACCTGACAGGGGGCACGGAAATCTCATTTAGTGCATATGGTGCGGCACTGCATTGATTGACCGGTCAATCTGCACTGCTGCCTGTCACAGTGACATCATGATCGGGCACTGTGATCAGCTATAGCACTGACCCAGGTGAGATAGTTCAGCACTTTACAAGGAGGGAACAGATGTTGTGGGTGACAGATGCTGGGGGTAGGCCAAGACTGTTGGCCAGAGTAACGTGGAGACTTACTGCACTCTGCATGCCCATCCTCTCCCTGACATCAGGGGAAGGAAGTGGCCCTGGGGTGTGTGTAGGTATGCCAGATGTCAGTGTATGCATAAGTAAGTATGTCTGTGTAGTGGGAGGTGTAGGGGCGTTAAGCTGGAGGACTTAAAACAGGCACACATCTCACTTCGCTGCGGACAATTTCCCTTTGCATAAGATTCTTGTGATTATGTCAATGATGATCAATAACTGCATCATAACACAGCCGCTCTATACAGAAGATGTACTTGCTATCAATGGTCATGGAGGTAATACGTCACACAATGTACAGATATAGCAAGGATTATTTCTTCCTCTGGTGCATTATGGCATTATGATGGGAAATGTTGTGAGATTCTGCATTATCAGCATCACTGAATCTTTTGGAAATTAAGTGATATTCTATGTTTTAATGCAATATTATGGATGATCAGCCGGTAAAATAATAAAAGCTTTCTGTATCTGTAGCCATGCTCTACCCATGATGTGCTGAATCAATGACTGCAGAGAGATTCAGAGTGGTAAACATGACTGGAACGCATCTCTAAATAATGGGCAGCAAAGCAGTGCAGAATAGGAGGTGAAAGTATTTAAAATGGAAGACCCTTAGCAGCTGTGTGGGGAGTAGACAGTACAGACTGACCAAGTAAATGGTAAAAGGAGTAACTTCAACATTACTTGGCTTTGTTCTCCACATTGAAGCTTTCCTCCTCTTTACATCACTAATACTGATGCCATGTGTAACCTGTACTGAGAGTTATATAATCTACTGGCCTAGATGAAACCATGTGATGCAAACAGGATCCATCCCACTCCAGATTCATAGAATTGAACCACCTCAACCTTTCATAACAATCACATAGAACTGCAGCTGTGCGCTACTGCACATGTTCTTGTTATGAATGGTAGTAGATGTGGTCCTTGGGTCTTTACTTCATACTGTAGCCACACTCTACTCATGATGTATTGAATCAATGAAAACTTGCATGGTTCAGATCACAGGAAGGGGTAGAGTAGAGATGAAAATGTTCAATGTGAAACCCGTAGCAGCCGGATTGTGTGGAGTCAATAAAACGACAAATACTAAATGGTAAATGAGAAATATACACATTGCTTATCTGTCTCTGTGTAGTAATTTTCCTTCTCTTCAACTGTCCTTCAAATTTTCTCTTTTGCAAGAAAAGGAACACATGGCTTCAATATTCACTTCTGTTCTGCAGTCATCCCTCCTGAAATAAAAGTTAAGCATTGCATTGTTATTATGATAATACATACAATAAACCTTGCTCCAAACCATTTGATGCAAAGCAAATCCACCTCCCACCCACAGCTGTGCTCTGTCTAGAGCATGCATGTCAAACTCCAGTCCTCGAGGGTCCCAAACAGGCCAGGTTTTCAGTAGGGATATCCTGAAAACCTGGCCTGTTTGCTGCCCTCGAGGACTGGAGTTTGACATCCTTGTTCTTGAGCTTCTACCACGCAAGTCATCCATGTGAGTGACACTGTACGGCAGTCCTGGTCTGCACACAATCTACTGAATCAATGACATCACACTGTAAAGGCAATCTACAAGATGTATTAGTTGTCCACACTTCCGAAATGTTACTTTTATGTCCAAATCACTTATTCCCATGACCTGATATTTGTATTTGTTATTTATAGGATTTTCACATGTATTACTACTGTGAAACGCTATATACATTAATAGTGCTATATAAATAAATACATACACATTTATATATAATAATAATAACAGCATGTTCTTTTAAAGCGCTGCTAGTTTTACGTAGCGCTATACAGAGACATTTTGCAGACACAAGTCCCTGCCCCATAGAGCTTACAATCTATGACATTGGTGCCTGAGGCACAGAGGATATGAAGTGACTTGCCCAAGGTCACACACACACAAATATATATACATAAATATATACATATATACACACACACACACACACACATATGAAAACTAACACAGAAAAAAAGAATCCCCTGAATAGCACTCTAACATACACAAATTGTATCAATAAAGGTTTATTAATCACATACACATAAATGGTTAAAATGAGGAGCAGTGGTGACCTACAAAGCTGTTATAAACTGAACCTTAAGGTGTGGGGAAAAATGCTACACTGCAGTAATAAGTACAAAGTATGTAAATAAAGTGTAGAGGCAAGAAATATATGGAAATGAGAACACTCAGACCGGCCGGTCAAGTACTACCTAAGTTGAAGCCCCCTGTGTGAAGTGCTTGTATGAAACTAGTGTATAACTAACAAGCAAATGCTTGTCCGGGGGCTTAACATATAGACAGTTGATAGATGTATTTGAAGTTGCATATTCTGTGCCGTGGATTAATCAGTATACTGAAAGCAACTGAAGATGGTACAGTAGCTGTGATAGGTTGGCCTCATAGCTCCTCCTTCAATGGAGGACTCGGCTCACGGAGCACTTAAATCCCTAAATGCCCACAGAAAAAAATAAGCATGCAGTACTTAAAGTGAAAGTAAAATGAGAAATGAAATAAAATAAACACACACATTGAAAAATCACTCACCCGACTGAGAGCGACTTCTACAGAGCGCTGTACCACTGCTCAGCTAGCAGCTAAAACTGTCTCATTTTCCCACCATTGAAGTTTACACATGTCCACGCCCCACTCTAACAAGACGCTGTGTACGGAAGCTCGCAGGAGACAAACTAGTGAGAGAAGGTGTAGCTGCTAGCCACACTCCACGAGGTGCATTGTGGGAAATGTAGTTCTTTGCCTGCTAGCTTCTCTGACTGGTTACTGATTACGTGATGTCACTAGGGGCGGGATTAGTGTGTTGCAATGTAACGGCCCGGCTGTATGATTGTCACAGAAGGGGGGAGCCTGAGAATGTCACGGATTTAATTACACATGTAATGATGTAATAACACAGCCATGAACTAAGACAGTATACATATGGTCATGTGATATTTATAATGCATTTATTAACATTATTGTGTGGATTTGGGCTGAATTAAACTTGTATGGGATTGTCACTTTAATATCACAGTACCACTACTGTTTTAACACTTATAATGACCTCCTGATTACAGATTATTAGGGACAGACTTAAAAAGGCCTGTGTAAATATTTATTATAGAGTGGCCTCTTTACTTTATAATATCAGGGAGTATCAGACAGGCCTGTGTTTATTTTTAATATACATTAGGGTGACCTGACTCCAGATTATTGGCCTTTCCCTCTGACAAATGCATATTTTCCTATACTGTGTTAATTTTGTTAGAACAAAATAAATATTCATGCGCTAAATGACAGTACCAGTGTGAGTCCCAATAAGAAGTAGTGAGGTAAAAAACCATGGTACCAGCAACATATGTAACTGATGGGGAGGGTGCTAAAATATATGGAGTGTGGCGTCCTGATTGCTAAATGAGGTGTATTATATCATAAGTGCATATAACAATATCCCTCATAGCAATCTATTAAGAACCAACAAGAACTAGGTAGCACAATAATCAGTGCTGCAGTTATAGCCTAATAATAAGTATATATATATATATATATATATATATATATAT
Organism: Ascaphus truei; assembly: GCF_040206685.1. Taxonomy (NCBI): domain Eukaryota; kingdom Metazoa; phylum Chordata; class Amphibia; order Anura; family Ascaphidae; genus Ascaphus; species Ascaphus truei. The sequence goes on along the minus strand of NW_027453874.1, from coordinate 47,730 downwards.
ATATATATATATATATATATATATATATATATATATATATATATATATATATATATATATTAACAGTGTTCGACAAACCTATACATTTGCTCGCCCCGGGCGAGTGGATTTAACCCCCGGGCGAGTAAATATTGGCCCAAGCAGCACACGTTTGGTACTAGGTGGCGAGTAGATTTTTTTGTGTGGCGAGTAGATTTTTTGGTGATTTGTCAACCACTGTATATATATATATATATATATATACTGCTGCGGCCAAGTTTATTCGAGCATTTGCCCGTTCTTGGCCGCAGCAGTAGCCTGGCGCGCGCCCGAGAGTGACGGGCGCGCGCCGAAGCAGCGGAAGAGCGCCCTCCGATCGGGGCGCTCTCCCTACCGCTGCCGGGTCCGCCGGGTCCCCCGGAACCCCCTGCCGCTGTCCCGCGATCGCGGGACACCAGGGCTCCCTCGGGGAGCCCCTGGACGCGCGTGCAGGGGGCGCACGCTCCCGAAGACACGTGACCGCGCGTCTATGACGCGCGGCACGCCGAGGGGCGGCCACTAGCAAGCCGGGAAATCTCCCGGCTTGCGGTACCGGCCACACTCGAATAAAGTGTGTCGGTACTATATATATATATATATATATATATATATATATATATATGTAACCCATATTCCCCCACCCAATCGCAGATAGGGTGCATGTGAGGGGAGCTATATGTATTACCCAGTGTGGTGCTTTACCTGTGAGGCTCACAGGAGGCCTGAGCCTCTGCCAATAAGAGCCTGGGGTGTATCCTCCTGAACAATACTATATGGTGCAGCGCCTCCACCTGTGATGGCTCCAAGCAGAGCGGGAGTTGTTCCTCACAGGACAATAATATAATATCACGCACACAGCATATAAAAGAACAGTGACTTTTCTAACAGTAACATAACTATGCATGTCATACATTAAGTGTCTCTCTTCTAGGAGACACAGTAACTCACGTGTCTCGCAGGATGCAACCCCTCACCGTGTACCCACACCATGTCCAACTCCCCACACCACAACCCCACCCCCAAAGTAAGGTATGTGTGTGTGTGACTGCACAGCCACTATGTACTGATTTATAGTTGGTGCACTTATGGATGTTACCTGCCGAGCGCTCCAGCGCTAGGACCTGCAAACAGACTTCGCAAAGGATCCGACGGTGAAGATACGTCAGGGTTACCTTCCAGGGCGATCCCACCCGGTTGGTTGCTGCTGTGCTTGAAGAGGTCTGATCCTAAACCTCTGTAATGGTGCTGCGACAGTCTCTGCTTCCTTCACTTCTCTCTCTCTCTAAAGTGACAGGTTCCTGTACTAGGGCCTGTCCCTGTGACCACCCACCCTCACTAGTGGGAAGTCAGGGCCTCAACTCTAGCCTGGGGATTTCTGGCCTAGGGCAGAATCTCGCAGCTCTCTGCCCACCTTCTTTCCCCCTTTGTCCCCTAAGTCTCACTCACTCACGTGCTTCCCAGTCTGCTTCCTGACTGCACAAAACAATGTATCAAATTCCCTGCTGCAGAGAATCTGCAAGTCTCAGTGGCTGGTTGGTTGCAGGTGACAGGGAACATAGGGCATTCACCAGAGGCTGCTGGGGGATGTAGTCCACTCAGAACCTCTTTCCTATGGGGACTGTGTGCGCGGTCTCTACTGCACCTGTGCAAAGCTGTAGTGGCCACCGCTACACATAACTGCACCTGCGCAACCTACCAGATCTCCTGTACACTTGTAATGGCCACCACTACCCTTGCCAACCTCTGCGTATTGCGCGAACCTCGCACCAAACACAACATGGCCGCTGTGGCTATCTGCGCATGCTCGAGCATCAGGGCCCCCGACGGCGCCGGCACAGATAGCGGCGCCAACTGGGAAAAGTCGCCATCCCCTTCCCCCACTGCCACAGGGGTAAGGCAAGGGGCAAAGGAACATCAGGGAAGCCGGGAGTGGCCCCCTTACATATATATATATATATATTGTGGTTGACAAATCACCCAAAAATCTACTCGCTGAACAAAAAAATCTACTCATCACCTAGCCCCGCCCCAGGCCCGCTTTAAAAAAAATTGAATAAATTCCTAGTAAGAACAACATTCGTTTTTGACATGTTTATTTATTGTATTACATTATACTACAATTAGTCCTTGTTAAGAGTGTGTGTGTGACACAGAGAGAGTGTACGTGTGTGTGTGACACAGAGAGTGTGTGAGACACAGAGAGTGTGTGAGACACAGAGAGTGTGTGAGACACAGAGAGTGTGTGAGATAGGGTGAGGCAGAGGGTGACAGGGTGAGGCAGAGGGTGACAGGGTGAGACAGAGAATGACAGGGTGATACCGAGAGATACAGAGGTTGACAGGGAGAAAATGGGTGACATGGTGTGACACAGGGTGACAGGGTGAGACAGAGGGTGACAGGGTGAGACAGAGGGTGACAGGGGGAAACAGAGGGTGACAGAAAGTGAGACAGAGGGTGACAGAAAGTGAGACAGAGGGCGACAGAAAGTGAGACAGAGGGAAACAGGGTGGGTGACACACACACACACACACACACACACACACACACACACACACACACACACTCTCCCTCTTACACACACACTCTCTCTCTCCCTCTCACACACACACACACAGACAGACATCAAACCCCTCCCCTCTGCGAGAGCGAGGGTCCGCCCTCACAAATTCCTCTATGCCTCTTATCAGCGGTGCAGACAGGAGATGAAATACAGCAGTGACCGCACGACCCTTCTTTTGGCGATGTTACATATATATACTGATAATAGTAAAAAGCAGAACAAATAATATAAAAAGGCAATTGCTTGCTTGGGAAGTAGCTTCTGCTGGGCCCAATTTGAGGAATCCCTTGTCAGTAGGGCCGCCAGCAGAAATCTTGGGGCCCAGGACAAATGCAAGGATCAGGCCCCCCTCCCTACCCCATAGCACACCTACCATGACATTTTTTTTAGGGCACAACTTTTACTCAAATGGTAGTGTTGCAAGGCCTATTTCACACCTCGCAAACCCCCCCATTTTACACTTTTTTATATTTTTATATATATATAAAAAGAGAGAGAGAGAGAGAGAGACAATCAAGTGGTTTCTTCTTCTCTTAGCCAAAGACGTACTACTCTATGTTCCTTTTCTCATTCTCCTATTTTTGTACCTTGGTATAATTGTATATACATACTTCACAGCATATGTTCCACCAAAGTAACTACGTCAGCGATGACAGCGACCAACAGTGGCACTACTGTGTTTAGGGTTCTACAGTGCACAGCCACCCTACACTACCCATCTGGTATTTCCACAGCCCAGATAGTTGAACAAACTGGCTGCGGTCCATATTACCTCTGACTCCAGCAATGCTTGGACAGTTTCCCCTATCTCTTTCTGCTCAATTTATTGGATACATAGCTTTGGATATATTTCAGCATTCTATGACACTCAGGATAGCGCTCATGATGTCATCAACAACCAGGGGACTCCCAATAGTTGCTATTATGTGATCAATTTTTACTGCACGCAGTCCTGAGTATACTATCAGCTTTGCCACAGTTGAGAGTCTGGCACATTTCTCTGCTGTACAAATGTGTCAGAGAACACATCCAGGCATTCAGTATACATCCCAGTTAGGCAGCGCTTATAGTAAGTGCGACGCGACGGGAGTAACGCTGGCGACTCAAAATTTGGAGCTGGGGAAATCAGATTTTTCAGAGGCTGTCGCCACATGTGACAGCCTCTGAACCAATCAATGCCCATGTCGCCAGCGACATCCCCGAAAGTTAAATTATAACTTTCGCAGGTGACGTCACCCGTCACTTCGCCAGTCGCGTTGCTGGCACTATAAGCATGACCTAGGGGAGGGCCCAGGAGACTCCCATACAACTCTGGAGAGTTTCTCTTAATTAAGGTAACTTTCCACTATGTGTCCTGTTCACAGCAATGCAGTACTAACTACATTTAAGCATGTCTGTAAGATACAAAAGTTAACCCATCATGCACCTTGGCCTAGGGAGGATTTGTTCCTATAAAGTACACCCAGTTTGGCAATGATTTTGGATGTCAGATTATCAATATGCAACTCAAATTTTAAATGGGAGTGAAACCAAATGCCAAGATATTTAAAATTAGTGACACTTTAGTTGGCTTCAATTAATTACTGCATTTATAAAATTCTGCAGAGCATCTAGTAACCTTGTAATATTAAGAGATGGCAGCCTTGGTATGTTATGCCTCTTTTTTCCTGTACACCGCAAAGGATTTTGTGGCCTATTCTAGTAACTCTGAAGTGAGGCAAACCACTTCTAAATAGCTCTCTTTATGTGAATTGGCCTACTTTGCTATGCTGTAAGCCAGGCCTGCACAGTTCCAGTCCTCGAGAGCCGCAAACAGGCCAGGTTTTCAGGATACCCTAACTTCTTTCACTGCAGCCATTGTAATCAGACACTGCTAATGGAGGGTATGATACATTCTCTACCACTGAAAGAATATACATCTCAGTGGTAGACGGCTGATAAGAAGCTGTTTCAGTCTGGTTCTGCCAATTCGATCGGTTTAAAAAATCCTCCATTTTCAGGTCTATGTATGTTGATCTGATTTCTTAGGCTTTCAAGACGTTATAGCAGTCCTGTTTTTAGTGCTCATTCTCTCCCCCTTTATCTCTCAACTTTTCTCTCTCCCTTTATCACTCACTCCCCCTTTATCTCCTTCTATATGACCCTTGCCTCACTTCCCCTGACTCAAACTAATCAATCTTTAATCACCTCTCTCTACCTCTTCTCCCTCTCCCACTCCCTTCTCGCTCCCTTGTCTCTCACTCTCCCTTCTCTCCATTTTTTCACTCGGACTCCCACTGGTATTAGTATCTCAGATTTATTTTGATTTTTGGTGTGCAACATTTTTCCACATTACATAGCACTTGTGAGCAAGACATCCAGTCCAGCCACTGCTGATGGGACACTGTTCTTTCACTGATCGCTATATCTGAGCTATTGGGAAACAATTTTAAACACTATTACATTCTCTGCTCTTTCTCTCAGCTGCTATCTCGGTCATTGTGCCCAGCATATGGCGTCATCAGGCATATTAATGCTTCCAACATCCCAGGAGAAAATGGTTATATTGTTTTGAACAAGGGGCCTATTTCTGATGACTTATTCCTGCATTAGTAATATGTGTCATATATCTTGGCTCAATCAGAGGCTTGGTTGAAAACTGAGCCCCTGATGGAACCACATGTGCTTAAGGTGGGATATCCTGAAAACCTGACCTGTTGGACAGGCTTGAGTACTGGAGTTGAGAACCCCTGTTCAAACATTTATCTTCCTACCAGTACATAGGTAATTTCAAGAAATTAAACAAAAAAAGGTAGAAAAACTTTAAACAGCAAAATAACCATACAGTAACTTGTAAACCTTGAGAAATGCATCTTAATAGGGTCATGTCACACTGAAAATATAGAATTCCCAGGTTTAACCCTTGCATTCATCAGCCAGATATGTTGAGTCTTTAAGTTGCATTCATTGTTTTGAAATAGACTTGGTATTTTATGTCTCTTTTTTCCTGTACACCGTAAAGGATTTTGCGGCCTAGTCTAGAAACTCTGAAGTGAGACAAATCACTTCGAAAGAGCACTCTAGATGCGAATTGGCATGGTTTGCTATGCTGCAAGCCCTTCTCGCATGTCCAATCTGTATCTAAAAAGGCTTTGTACGAAGCTGTTTCAGTCTGGTTCTGCCAATTCGATCGGTTTTAAAAAATCCTTCATTTTCAGTGTATGTTGATCTGATTTCTTAGGCTTTAAAAACATTAAAGCAGTCCTGTTTTAAGAGCTCATTCTCTCCCCCTTTCTCTCTCCCTTTATCACTCACTCCCCCTTTATCTCTCTCGATATGACCCTTGCCTTACTTCCCCGACTAAAACTGCCCCCTCTTTAAACACCACTCTTTACCTCTGCTCTCTCTCCCTCTCCCTTCTCTCTCCCTCTCCCTTCTCTCTCATTTTCCCTTCTATCTCACATTCCCTTCTCTCTCACTTTCCCTTCTCTCCATTTTTTCACCCTGACTCCCACTCTATTTCTTTCACTCAACCCGTCTCTTGCTCTCACACATACTGCACCGACACACTTTATTAGAGCAAATACACGGTATGTACCTGGCAGATACCTGGAATGCGCCGCTCCTCACCTCTGACAAGCCCCGTTGCATTTGCCTTCCCAGCCTGGGTTCATGCCTGGCTGATGGGCGGCTGATCTGTTAAATGATAATGATTAGGATTTAATAGGCTGCAATGCTTCGCGTGTCTGCCAGATGGCATAAATTCATGAATTGTAATGCAGTATATATATATATACTGTGCAGTATTGCAGCCAGCGGGAATAAAATGCTTCAATCCCTGCCTGGAAAATAACTCAATGCACTCGGGCAGAAAACAGTCACAAACCTCAATACACCCGGGTATACCCGAATTCGTGGGGCTAGCCAAGCTCGAATAAAGTGTGTCGCCAGTGTACTCCCAAAGAGTAACCCTAGAAAATACAAGAGATATCTAGAAATCTAATTGCAAGGTAATAAGTCACATTAAGTGAAATGCACAATGGAATAGTCCCCCCCTTTTTTAAAAAAAACGGTAGATTCCTTACATTTTAGCTATTTGCACTTCTATATTTGTAACACTGGTAATTGCTATAATAACACTGTTACTTTTTTTTAGTTTGTACATGCACACACACAATTAAATGACCTACTGTATCTCAGTACCTCAGATAGACACAGACACACACACACGCCTATGCAGTAAGCGTTCATAAGCCACTTATCAAGCACTTAATGCCTACTGCTATTCAGTAAGCAGTGATAGTGGGTGATAAGGCGGGAAGGTTGGAAGAGATCACGTGCCACTACATGGGTATTCTGAAGTATACACAGCGTGAAGTGTTCGAATAAAGGCCGCTTGCTGCTGCAGCTGTACATTCATATGTGCAATAATGAAAGAAAAATCAATGGCGTCTATCCTCATACAATGAGTTTTGGATTCAAATAAGGCATTTCATAGCACAAGGAGAAAAACATATTAGTTAGTAATTTTGCATTTAAAATGGGAAATGCTCAATAATATAATAATATAATTTATAATAATATAATATAGGTCCCTGCCCCATGGAGCTTACAATCTATGTTTTTGGTGCCTGAGGCACAGGGAGATAAAGTGACTTGCCCAAGGTCACAAGGATCTGACACCAGGAATTGAACCAGGCCCCAGGCTTCAAACTCTCAGTGCCACTCAGTGTCTTTTACTCACTGAGCCACTCCCTCTCCACAAGAGTGCAAGAGTGCAAGAGTGCAAGAGAGCAAGAAAGCAAGAAAGAAAGAAAGCAACTGTCTATACTTCCTAATGTGTGGATTCAGAACCACAAACATGAAAAAATATATAATTAAGCAATAATTAAGAGCGGAGAGAAAAATACTAAAATAATTCAGTCAATTCATAGTGAATTAAAAGAAATTAGAGAATTAGTACATGTAAAATATTTTTATTTGTTAAGAATAGATTGATTTAAGATGACACACACACATACACACACACACACACACACACACACACAATTAAATGACATATCCCTGGACCTCAGACACACACACTGACATTACAATAAGCAGAATAGATACATTTAGTTTTTGTTACAATTTGTCTCACTCCCAGTTGTAAGACATCAATCATTGTAAACTCTTGAACTCCAGGATGAGTTTGCAGCAAAGCTTCATGGGCACTGTAGTTTTTTTGTCTGCTACAAATTCTCTAATTGGTCACTGATCATGTGATGTCAGATGGGCCTGGGCTTTAATTCAAAGTGTTTAACCGAGTGGTGTGTGTCTCAAATACAGTAAGTTGCTTTATTTTTTTATCTCTGGGAATCTTCTGTGATTAAAGAGGGTCTGTTACTGAAAAAGCACAAAGCTGCTGATTACTTTCTGTTTAATAGAGAAATATTCATAAGGTATCAGTGTTTATTTGAGATGTGTCTGTACCTGAAAGGCTCAACCACCCCTGTTTGTGGGGCTCTTGTGTATGAAATAGCCCAGAGCAACTACCCCTAGAGATAATATACACACATACACACCCACATACTGTAATGTGTGTGTGTGTGTGTGTGTGTGTGTGTGTGTGTGTGTGTGTGTGTGTGTGTGTGTGTGTGTGTGTGTGTGTGTGTGTGTGTATATATATCCACTTTTTATTGTCTCTATAAGAGTTCTGATAAAGATTGTAAATACTGTAAATGTTTATCAGTTGATCAAAAAAGATTTGATCAGAAGAGTTGCCCTGTAAATTATCTATTCAGAGCAGCAATACCAGTATATATGTTAGACAGTGATTGTGGTTTGAATGGTGAATTTTGCAAGTATCTATCTGCGAGTTAATAACATACAAAACATTTACAGACCTGCTGTTATTACTCTGTGAGTTATGATATGATCTCAAACTGTGATTTTTGCCAACATTTGTTTGCTAGCTAGCCACATACAAATCAATTACAGACCTGCTGTTATTACTCTGAGAGTCATGATATGATGATATATGGCAATAGATTCAAATAATCCTCATCCTATTTACATATCAGCCACAAAAAGGGATTTTTAATAATGTATATGTGTTTTTAATTATCTATGTAGAATTAATAAAATGTTATTATTTTCTGATATCCGCAGTGATTCTGGCCAACCTGACAGATCTGCAGTAATATACTGCAAGACCAATTTGTTTGCTAGCTAGCCACATACAAATCAATTACAGACCTGCTGTTATTACTCTGAGAGTCATGATATGATGATATATGGCAATAGATCCAAATAATCCTCATCCTATTTACATATCAGCCACAAAAAGGGATTTTTAATAATGTATATGTGTTTTTAATTATCTATGTAGAATTAATAAAATGTTATTATTTTCTGATATCCGCAGTGATTCTGGCCAACCTGACAGATCTGCAGTAATATACTGCAAGACCAATTTGTTTGCTAGCTAGCCACATGCAAATCAATTACAGACCTGCTGTTATTACTCTGAGAGTCATGATATGATGATATATGGCAATAGATTCAAATAATCCTCATCCTATTTACATATCAGCCACAAAAAGGGATTTTTAATAATGTATATGTGTTTTTAATTATCTATGTAGAATTAATAAAATTTTATTATTTTCTGATATCCGCAGTGATTCTGGCCAACCTGACAGATCTGCAGTAATATACTGCAAGACCAATTTGTTTGCTAGCTAGCCACATACAAATCAATTACAGACCTGCTGTTATTACTCTGAGAGTCATGATATGATGATATATGGCAATAGATCCAAATAATCCTCATCCTATTTACATATCAGCCACAAAAAGGGATTTTTAATCATGTATATGTGTTTTTAATTATCTATGTAGAATTAATAAAATTTTATTATTTTCTGATATCCGCAGTGATTCTGGCCAACCTGACAGATCTGCAGTAATATACTGCAAGACCAATTTGTTTGCTAGCTAGCCACATACAAATCAATTACAGACCTGCTGTTATTACTCTGAGAGTCATGATATGATGATATATGGCAATAGATCCAAATAATCCTCATCCTATTTACATATCAGCCACAAAAAGGGATTTTTAATCATGTATATGTGTTTTTAATTATCTATGTAGAATTAATAAAATTTTATTATTTTCTGATATCCGCAGTGATTCTGGCCAACCTGACAGATCTGCAGTAATATACTGCAAGACCAATTGTTGTCTACCTTTACCATACGAATGACAATAGAGTGCTGTATATAAGGGGAACTCTTCTGATCAAATCTTTTTTGATCAACTCTGATAAACATTATATCTATACCCCTTGAGCACCTGTCGTTTGATCCTATATACCTATTCATAACGGTGATTGCGGTCACATTCACGTACTTTAAATACTGTACATGTTAATTTTTCTTTGGTTTGAAATATGGTATTCATTGGTTTATCATCAACCAGCCCTGTTTGTGGGTGGCTCTTTGCATAGTTCTGTGTATTCTCTGTGTTTTTTCTGTTAAGTTTGCTGAGTAACCTTGTGATATAAAGAGATGGCAGCCTTAGTTTGTTATGCCTCTTTTTTTCCCTGTAAACCTCAATGGCTTTTGCGGCCTATCCTAGCCACTCTGAAGTGAGACAAACCGCTTCTAAAGAGTACTCTAGATGCAAATGTAAATAAAAAGTATAATAGAATTTGAACAAATGGCTGCTCAACTCAAGTCCTTAAGCCACGAAACATGTCTGAATTTCAGGATTTTCCAGCTTCAGCACAAGTGGCTCAAACAGAGGCTTGTTTGAAGACAGAGACCCTGATTGAGCCACCTGTGCTGAAGCAGGGACTGATTAAAGCATCTGTGTTGAAGCTTGGATATCCTGAACACCTGACCTCCCTTCTCTCTCTCCCTTTCCCTTCTCTCTCTTTCCATTCTCAACCTCTCCCTCTCCCTTCTCTCTCTCTCTCCCTCTCCCTTCTCTCTCTCTCTCCCTCTCCCTTCTCTCTCTCTCTCCCTCTCCCTTCTCTCTCTCCCCCTCCCTTCTCTCTCCCTCTCCCTTATAACTCCCTCGTCATTCCCTCTCACTCTCCCTTCTCTCTCTCAACCATTCCTTTCTCTCTCACCCTCTTCCTTCTCTCTGTCTCTCCCTCTCTCTTCTCTCTCTCGCCCTTCTCTCTCCTCTCTCCCTCTCCTCTCTCCCTCTCCCTTCTCTCTCCCTCTCCCTTCTCTCTCCCTTTTCCTTGTCACTCCCTCATCACTCTCTCTCTCTCCCTTCTCTCTCTCTCTCTCTCTCTCTCTCTCTCTCTCTCTCTCTCTCTCTCTCTCTCTCTCTCTCTCTCTCTCTCTCTCTCTCTCTCTCTCTCTCTCTCTCCCTTCTCCATCTTCCTTCTTCTCCATCTCCCTTCTCTCTACATCTACCTTCTCTCTCTCCGTATCCCTTCTCTCTCTCCCTATCCCTTCTCTCTCTCCCTATCCCTTCTCTCTCTCCCTCTTCCTTCTCTCTCCCTATCCCTTGTCGCTCCCTCTCCCTTGTTTCTACCTCTCCCTTGTCTCTCCATTCTCTCTCCCTCTTCCTTCTCTCTCCCTCTTCCTTCTCTCTCCCTCTTCCTTCTCTCTCCCTCTTCCTTCTCTCTCCCTCTTCCTTCTCTCTCCCTCTTCCTTCTCTCTCCCTCTTCCTTCTCTCTCCCTCTTCCTTCTCTCTCCCTCTTCCTTCTCTCTCCCTCTTCCTTCTCTCTCCATCTTCCTTCTCTCTCCCTCTTCCTTCTCTCTCCCTTTTCCTTTCCCCTCCCTTTTCCTTCTCTCTCCCTCTCCCTTCTCTCTCCCTCCTCTCTTCCTTGTCACCCCCTTCTCTCTCCCTATCCCTTCTCTCTCCCTTTCCTTGTCTCTCCCTCTCCCTTGTCTCTCCATTCTCTCTCCCTTTCGTTCTCTCTCCCTTTTCCTTCTCTCTCCTTTCTTTCTCTCTCCCTTTTCTTTCTCTCTCCTTTCTCTCTCCCTTCTCTCTCCCTTTTCTCACTCCCTTCTCTATCCCTCTGCCTTCTCTCTCCCTTCTCTCTCCCTATCCCTTCTCTCTCCCTCTTCCTTCTCTCTCCCTCTTCCTTCTCTCTCCCTTTCCAATCTCTCTCCCTTTTCCTTGTCTCTCCATTCTCTCCCTTTTCCTTTCCCCTCCCCTTTCCTTCGCTCTCCCTCTCCCTTCTCTCTCTCTCCACTCCCTTCTCTCTCTCTCTCCCCCTCCCTTCTCTCTCCCTCTCCCTTATAACTCCCTCATCATTCCCTCTACCTCTCTCTCTCCCTCTCCCTTCTCTCTCTCTCCCTTTCCCTTCTCTCTCACCCTCTTCCTTCTGTCTGTCTCTCCCTCTCCCTTCTCTCTCTCTCCCTTCTCTCTCTCCTCTCTCCTTCTCCCTTCTCTCTCCCTCTCCCTTCTCTCTCCCTTTTCCTTGTCACTCCCTCATCACTCTCTTTCTCTCCCTTCTCTCTCTCTCTCCCTTCTCTCTCTCCCTCTTCCTTCTCTCTCCCTATCCCTTGTCGCTCACTCTCCCTTGTTTCTACCTCTCCCTTGTCTCTCCATTCTCTCTCCCTCTTCCTTCTCTCTCCCTCTTCCTTCTCTCTCCCTCTTCCTTCTCTCTCCCTCTTCCTTCTCTCTCCCTCTTCCTTCTCTCTCCCTCTTCCTTCTCTCTCCCTCTTCCTTCTCTCTCCCTTTTCCTTTCCCCTCCCTTTTCCTTCTCTCTCCCTTCTCTCTCCCTCCTCTCTCCCGTGTCACTCCATTCTCTCTCCCTCTCCCTTCTCTCTCCCTATCCCTTCTCTCTCCCTTTCCTTGTCGCTCCCTCTCCCTTGTTTCTACCTCTCCCTTGTCTCTCCATTCTCTCTTCCTTTTCCTTCTCTCTCCCTTTTCCTTCTATCTCCCTTTCCTTCTCTCTCCCCTTTCCTTCTCTCTCCCTTTCCCTTCTCTCTCCCTTTTCTTTCTCTCTCCCTTCTCCATATCCACATTTATTGACTATAAGAGTTCTGATAAAGATTGTAAGTACTGTAACTTGTAATGTTTATGTGGTTTTAAATATGGTATTCATTGGTTTATCATCAACCAGCCCTGTTTGTGGGGCTCATGTGTATGAAATTCCCCAGAGCACCTACCCCCTTTATTGTCTCCATAAGAGTTCTGTTAAAGATTGTAAATACTGTGAATGTTAATGTTTCTGTGGTTTGAAATTTGGTATTCATTGGTTTATCATCAACCAGTTCTGTTTGTGGGTGGCTCTTTGCATTGTTCTGTGTATTCTCTGTGTTTTTCTGTTATGTTTGCTGAGTAACCTTGTGATATAAAGAGATGGCAGCCTTGGTTTGTTATGCCTCTTTTTTCCTGTACACAGCAAAAGATTTTGCGGCCTATTCTAATCACTCTTAAGTGAGACAAACCGCTTCTAAAGAGCACTCTAGATGCAAATGTAAATAATAGGTATCATAGAATTTGAACACATGGCTGCTCAACTCAAGTCCTTAATCCCCCAAACTGGTCTGAATTTGAGGATTTTACAGCTTCAGCACAATTTTACAGCTTCAGCACAAGTGGCTCAAACAGAGGCTTGTTTGAAGACAGAGACCCTGATTGAGCCACCTGTGCTGAAGCAGGGACTGATTAAAGCATCTGTGTTGAAGCTTGGATATCCTGAACACCTGACCTCCCTTCTCTCTCTCTCCCTTTCCCTTCTCTCTCTCTCCCTTCTCAACCTCTCCCTCTCCCTTCTCTCTCTCTCCCTCTCCCTTCTCTCTCTCTCTCTCCCTCTCCATTCTCTCTCTCCCCCTCCCTTCTCTCTCCCTCTCCCTTTTAACTCCCTCGTCATTCCCTCTCCCTTCTCTCTCTCCCTTTCCCTTCTCACTCACCCTCTTCCTTCTCTCTCCCTCTCCCTCTCCCTTCTCTCTCTCCCTTCTCTCTCTCCTCTCTCCCTCTACCTTCTCTCTCCCTCTCCCTTCTCAATCCCTTTTCCTTGTCACTCCCTCATCACTCTCTCTCTCTCCCTTCTCTCTCTCTCCCTTCTCCATCTTCCTTCTTTCTCCATCTCCCTTCTCTCTACATCTACCTTCTCTCTCTCCGTATCCCTTCTCTCTCTCCCTATCCCTTCTCTCTCTCCCTATCCTTCTCTCTCTCCCTCTTCCTTCTCTCTCCCTATCCCTTGTCGCTCCCTCTCCCTTGTTTCTACCTCTCCCTTGTCTCTCCATTCTCTCTCCCTCTTCCTTCCCTCTCCCTCTTCCTTCTCTCCCCATCTTCCTTCTCTCTCCATCTTCCTTCTCTCTCCATCTTCCTTCTCTCTCCATCTTCCTTCTCTCTCCCTTTCCATTCTCTCTCCCTTTTCCTTTTCCCTCCCTTTTCCTTCTCTCTCCCTTTCCCTTCTCTCTCTCTCCCTTCTCAACCTCTCCCTCTCCCTTCTCTCTCTCTCCCTCTCCCTTCTCTCTCTCTCTCTCCCTCTCCATTCTCTCTCTCCCCCTCCCTTCTCTCTCCCTCTCCCTTATAACTCCCTCGTCATTCCCTCTCCCTTCTCTCTCTCCCTTTCCCTTCTCTCTCACCCTCTTCCTTCTCTCTCCCTCTCCCTCTCCCTTCTCTCTCTCCCTTCTCTCTCTCCTCTCTCCCTCTACCTTCTCTCTCCCTCTCCCTTCTCAATCCCTTTTCCTTGTCACTCCCTCATCACTCTCTCTCTCTCCCTTCTCTCTCTCTCCCTTCTCCATCTTCCTTCTTTCTCCATCTCCCTTCTCTCTACATCTACCTTCTCTCTCTCCGTATCCCTTCTCTCTCTCCCTATCCCTTCTCTCTCTCCCTATCCCTTCTCTCTCTCCCTCTTCCTTCTTCTCCCTATCCCTTGTCGCTCCCTCTCCCTTGTTTCTACCTCTCCCTTGTCTCTCCATTCTCTCTCCCTCTTCCTTCTCTCTCCCTCTTCCTTCTCTCCCCATCTTCCTTCTCTCTCCATCTTCCTTCTCTCTCCATCTTCCTTCTCTCTCCATCTTCCTTCTCTCTCCCTTTCCATTCTCTCTCCCTTTTCCTTTCCCCTCCCTTTTCCTTCTCTCTCCCTCTCCCTTCTCTCTCCCTCCTCTCTCCCTTGTCACCCCCTTCTATCTCCCTCTCCCTTCTCTCTCCCTATACCTTCTCTCTCCCTCTTCCTTCTCTCTCCCTCTTACTTCTCTCTCCCTTTCCATGCTCTCTCCCTTTTCCTTATCTCTCCATTCTCTCCCTTTTCCTTTCCCCTCCCCTTTCCTTCGCTCTCCCTCTCCCTTCTCTCTCTCTCTCCACTCCCTTCTCTCTCTCTCTCCCCCTCCCTTCTCTCTCCCTCTCCCTTATAACTCCCTCGTCATTCCCTCTACCTCTCTCTCTCCCTCTCCCTTCTCTCTCTCCTCTCTCCCTCTCCCTTCTCTCTCCCTCTCCATGCTCTCTCCCTTTTCCTTATCTCTCCATTCTCTCCCTTTTAGTTTCCCCTCCCCTTTCCTTCGCTCTCCCTCTCCCTTCTCTCTCTCTCCACTCCCTTCTCTCTCTCTCTCCCCCTCCCTTCTCTCTCCCTCTCCCTTATAACTCCCTCGTCATTCCCTCTACCTCTCTCTCTCCCTCTCCCTTCTCTCTCTCCCTCTCCCTTCTCTCTCTCCTTCTCCATCTTCCTTCTTTCTCCATCTCCCTTCTCTCTACATCTACCTTCTCTCTCTCCGTATCCCTTCTCTCTCTCCGTATCCCTTCTCTCTCTCCGTATCCCTTTTCTCTCTCCCTCTTCCTTCTCTCTCCCTATCCCTTGTCGCTCCCTCTGCCTTGTTTCTACCTCTCCCTTGTCTCTCCATTCTCTCTCCCTCTTCCTTCTCTCTCCATCTTCCTTCTCTCTCCATCTTCCTTCTCTCTCCATCTTTCTTCTCTCTCCCTTTCCATTCTCTCTCCCTTTTCCTTTCCGCTCCCTTTTCCTTCCTCTCCCTCTCCCTTCTCTCTCCCTCCTCTCTCCCTTGTCACCCCCTCCTCTCTCCCTCTCCCTTCTCTCTCCCTATCCCTTCTCTCTCCCTTTCCTTGTCTCTCCCTCTCCCTTGTCTCTCCATTCTCTCTCCCTTTTCCTTCCCTCTCCCTTTCCTTCTCTCTCCCTTTTCCTTCTCTCTCCCTTTTCCTTCTCTCTCCTTTTCCCTTCTCTCTCCCTTTTCTTTCTCTCTCCCTTTTCTCACTCCCTTCTCTATCCCTCTGCCTTTCTCTCCCTTCTCTCTCCCTATCCCTTCTCTCTCCCTCTTCCTTCTCTCTCCCTCTTCCGTCTCTCTCCCTTTCCATGCTATCTCCCTTTTCCTTATCTCTCCATTCTCTCCCTTTTCCTTTCCCCTACCCTTTCCTTCGCTCTCCCTCTCCCTTCTCTCTCTCTCCACTCCCTTCTCTCTCTCCCCCTCCCTTCTCTCTCCCTCTCCCTTATAACTCCCTCGTCATTCCCTCTCCCTCTCCCTTCTCTCTCTCAACCATTCCTTTCTCTCTCACCCTCTTCCTTCTCTCTGTCTCTCCCTCTCTCTTCTCTCTCTCCCTTCTCTCTCCTCTCTCCCTCTCCCTTCTCTCTCACTCTCCCTTCTCTCTCCATTTCCCTTGTCACTCCCTCATCTCTCTCTCTCTCTCTCTCTCTCTCTCTCTCTCCCTCTCTCTCTCTCTCTCCCTTCTCCATCTTCCTTCTTCTCCATCTCCCTTCTCTCTACATCTACCTTCTCTCTCTCCGTATCCCTTCTCTCTCTCCCTCTTCCTTCTCTCTCTCCCTCTTCCTTCTCTCTCTCCCTCTTCCTTCTCTCTCTCCCTCTTCCTTCTCTCTCCCTCTTCCTTCTCTCTCCCTATCCCTTGTCGCTCCCTCTCCCTTGTTTCTACCTCTCCCTTGTCTCTCCATTCTCTCTCCCTCTTCCTTCTCTCTCCCTCTTCCTTCTCTCTCCCTCTTCCTTCTCTCTCCCTCTTCCTTCCCTCTCCCTCTCCCTTCTCTCTCTCCCTTCTCTCTCTCCTCTCTCCCTCTACCTTCTCTCTCCCTCTCCCTTCTCAATCCCTTTTCCTTGTCACTCCCTCATCACTCTCTCTCTCTCCCTTCTCTCTCTCTCCCTTCTCCATCTTCCTTCTTTCTCCATCTCCCTTCTCTCTACATCTACCTTCTCTCTCTCCCTATCCCTTCTCTCTCTCCCTATCCCTTCTCTCTCTCCCTATCCCTTCTCTCTCTCCCTTTTCCTTCTCTCTCCCTATCCCTTGTCGCTCCCTCTCCCTTGTTTCTACCACTCCCTTGTCTCTCCATTCTCTCTCCCTCTTCCTTCCCTCTCCCTCTTCCTTCTCTCCCCATCTTCCTTCTCTCTCCATCTTCCTTCTCTCTCCATCTTCCTTCTCTCTCCATCTTCCTTCCCTCTCCCTTTCCATTCTCTCTCCCTTTTCCTTTTCCCTCCCTTTTCCTTCTCTCTCCCTCTCCCTTCTCTCTCCCTCCTCTCTCCCTTGTCACCCCCTTCTATCTCCCTCTCCCTTCTCTCTCCCTATACCTTCTCTCTCCCTCTTCCTTCTCTCTCCCTCTTACTTCTCTCTCCCTTTCCATGCTCTCTCCCTTTTCCTTATCTTTCCATTCTCTCCCTTTTCCTTTCCCCTCCCCTTTCCTTCGCTCTCCCTCTCCCTTCTCTCTCTCTCTCCACTCCCTTCTCTCTCTCTCTCCCCCTCCCTTCTCTCTCCCTCTCCCTTATAACTCCCTCGTCATTCCCTCTACCTCTCTCTCTCCCTCTCCCTTCTCTCTCTCTCCCTTTCCCTTCTCTCTCACCCTCTTCCTTCTCTCTGTCTCTCCCTCTCCCTTCTCTCACTCTCCCTTCTCTCTCTCCTCTCTCCCTCTCCCTTCTCTCTCCCTCTCCATGCTCTCTCCCTTTTCCTTATCTCTCCATTCTCTCCCTTTTCCTTTCCCCTCCCCTTTCCTTCGCTCTCCCTCTCCCTTCTCTCTCTCTCCACTCCCTTCTCTCTCTCTCTCCCCCTCCCTTCTCTCTCCCTCTCCCTTATAACTCCCTCGTCATTCCCTCTACCTCTCTCTCTCCCTCTCCCTTCTCTCTCTCCCTTCTCTCTCTCTCCCTTTCCCTTCTCTCTCACCCTCTTCCTTCTCTCTGTCTCTCCCTCTCCCTTCTCTCTCTCTCCCTTCTCTCTCTCCTCTCTCCCTCTCCCTTCTCTCTCCCTTCTCTCTCCCTTTTCCTTGTCACTCCCTCATCACTCTCTCTCTCTCCCTCTCTCTCTCTCTCTCCCTTCTCTCTCTCTCCCTTCTCCATCTTCCTTCTTTCTCCATCTCCCTTCTCTCTACATCTACCTTCTCTCTCTCCGTATCCCTTCTCTCTCTCCGTATCCCTTCTCTCTCTCCGTATCCCTTCTCTCTCTCCGTATCCCTTCTCTCTCTCCGTATCCCTTTTCTCTCTCCCTCTTCCTTCTCTCTCCCTATCCCTTGTCGCTCCCTCTGCCTTGTTTCTACCTCTCCCTTGTCTCTCCATTCTCTCTCCCTCTTCCTTCCCTCTCCCTCTTCCTTCTCTCTCCCTTTCCATTCTCTCTCCCTTTTCCTTTCCGCTCCCTTTTCCTTCTCTCTCCCTCTCCCTTCTCTCTCCCTCCTCTCTCCCTTGTCACCCCCTCCTCTCTCCCTCTCCCTTCTCTCTCCCTATCCCTTCTCTCTCCCTTTCCTTGTCTCTCCCTCTCCCTTGTCTCTCCATTCCCTCTCCCGTTTCCTTCCCTCTCCCTTTCCTTGTCTCTCCCTTTTCCTTCTCTCTCCATTTTCCTTCTCTCTCCTTTTCCCTTCTCTCTCCCTTTTCTTTCTCTCTCCCTTTTCTCACTCCCTTCTCTATCCCTCTGCCTTTCTCTCCCTTCTCTCTCCCTATCCCTTCTCTCTCCCTCTTCCTTCTCTCTCCCTCTTCCGTCTCTCTCCCTTTCCATGCTATCTCCCTTTTCCTTATCTCTCCATTCTCTCCCTTTTCCTTTCCCCTACCCTTTCCTTCGCTCTCCCTCTCCCTTCTCTCTCTCTCCACTCCCTTCTCTCTCTCCCCCTGCCTTCTCTCTCCCTCTCCCTTATAACTCCCTCGTCATTCCCTCTCCCTTTCCCTTCTCTCTCTCAACCATTCCTTTCTCTCTCACCCTCTTCCTTCTCTCTGTCTCTCCCTCTCTCTTCTCTCTCTCCCTTCTCTCTCCTCTCTCCCTCTCCCTTCTCTCTCACTCTCCCTTCTCTCTCCATTTTCCTTGTCACTCCCTCATCTCTCTCTCTCTCTCTCTCTCTCTCTCTCTCTCTCCCTTCTCCATCTTCCTTCTTCTCCATCTCCCTTCTCTCTACATCTACCTTCTCTCTCTCCGTATCCCTTCTCTCTCTCCCTCTTCCTTCTCTCTCTCCCTCTTCCTTCTCTCTCTCCCTCTTCCTTCTCTCTCTCCCTCTCCCTTCTCTCTCTCTCTCTCTCTCTCCCTCTCCATTCTCTCTCTCCCCCTCCCTTCTCTCTCCCTCTCCCTTATAACTCCCTCGTCATTCCCTCTCCCTTCTCTCTCTCCCTTTCCCTTCTCTCTCACCCTCTTCCTTCTCTCTCCCTCTCCCTCTCCCTTCTCTCTCTCCCTTCTCTCTCTCCTCTCTCCCTCTACCTTCTCTCTCCCTCTCCCTTCTCAATCCCTTTTCCTTGTCACTCCCTCATCACTCTCTCTCTCTCCCTTCTCTCTCTCTCCCTTCTCCATCTTCCTTCTTTCTCCATCTCCCTTCTCTCTACATCTACCTTCTCTCTCTCCGTATCCCTTCTCTCTCTCCCTATCCCTTCTCTCTCTCCCTATCCCTTCTCTCTCTCCCTCTTCCTTCTCTCTCCCTATCCCTTGTCGCTCCCTCTCCCTTGTTTCTACCTCTCCCTTGTCTCTCCATTCTCTCTCCCTCTTCCTTCCCTCTCCCTCTTCCTTCTCTCCCCATCTTCCTTCTCTCTCCATCTTCCTTCTCTCTCCATCTTCCTTCTCTCTCCATCTTCCTTCTCTCTCCCTTTCCATTCTCTCTCCCTTTTCCTTTTCCCTCCCTTTTCCTTCTCTCTCCCTCTCCCTTCTCTCTCCCTCCTCTCTCCCTTGTCACCCCTTCTATCTCCCTCTCCCTTCTCTCTCCCTATACCTTCTCTCTCCCTCTTCCTTCTCTCTCCCTCTTACTTCTCTCTCCCTTTCCATGCTCTCTCCCTTTTCCTTATCTCTCCATTCTCTCCCTTTTCCTTTCCCCTCCCCTTTCCTTCGCTCTCCCTCTCCCTTCTCTCTCTCTCTCCACTCCCTTCTCTCTCTCTCTCCCCCTCCCTTCTCTCTCCCTCTCCCTTATAACTCCCTCGTCATTCCCTCTACCTCTCTCTCTCCCTCTCCCTTCTCTCTCTCTCTCCCTTTCCCTTCTCTCTCACCCTCTTCCTTCTCTCTGTCTCTCCCTCTCCCTTCTCTCACTCTCCCTTCTCTCTCTCCTCTCTCCCTCTCCCTTCTCTCTCCCTCTCCATGCTCTCTCCCTTTTCCTTATCTCTCCATTCTCTCCCTTTTCCTTTCCCCTCCCCTTTCCTTCGCTCTCCCTCTCCCTTCTCTCTCTCTCCACTCCCTTCTCTCTCTCTCTCCCCCTCCCTTCTCTCTCCCTCTCCCTTATAACTCCCTCGTCATTCCCTCTACCTCTCTCTCTCCCTCTCCCTTCTCTCTCTCCCTTCTCCATCTTCCTTCTTTCTCCATCTCCCTTCTCTCTACATCTACCTTCTCTCTCTCCGTATCCCTTCTCTCTCTCCGTATCCCTTCTCTCTCTCCCTATCCCTTT
Organism: Ascaphus truei; assembly: GCF_040206685.1. Taxonomy (NCBI): domain Eukaryota; kingdom Metazoa; phylum Chordata; class Amphibia; order Anura; family Ascaphidae; genus Ascaphus; species Ascaphus truei. The sequence goes on along the minus strand of NW_027453874.1, from coordinate 27,429 downwards.
CTCTCTCCCTCTTCCTTCTCTCTCCCTATCCCTTGTCGCTCCCTCTGCCTTGTTTCTACCTCTCCCTTGTCTCTCCATTCTCTCTCCCTCTTCCTTCTCTCTCCATCTTCCTTCTCTCTCCATCTTCCTTCTCTCTCCATCTTCCTTCTCTCTCCCTTTCCATTCTCTCTCCCTTTTCCTTTCCGCTCCCTTTTCCTTCTCTCTCCCTCTCCCTTCTCTCTCCCTCCTCTCTCCCTTGTCACCCCCTCCTCTCTCCCTCTCCCTTCTCTCTCCCTATCCCTTCTCTCTCCCTTTCCTTGTCTCTCCCTCTCCCTTGTCTCTCCATTCTCTCTCCCTTTTCCTTCCCTCTCCCTTTCCTTCTCTCTCCCTTTTCCTTCTCTCTCCCTTTTTCTTCTCTCTCCTTTTCCCTTCTCTCTCCCTTTTCTTTCTCTCTCCCTTTTCTCACTCCCTTCTCTATCCCTCTGCCTTTCTCTCCCTTCTCTCTCCCTATCCCTTCTCTCTCCCTCTTCCTTCTCTCTCCCTCTTCCGTCTCTCTCCCTTTCCATGCTATCTCCCTTTTCCTTATCTCTCCATTCTCTCCCTTTTCCTTTCCCCTACCCTTTCCTTCGCTCTCCCTCTCCCTTCTCTCTCTCTCCACTCCCTTCTCTCTCTCCCCCTCCCTTCTCTCTCCCTCTCCCTTATAACTCCCTCGTCATTCCCTCTCCCTCTCCCTTCTCTCTCTCAACCATTCCTTTCTCTCTCACCCTCTTCCTTCTCTCTGTCTCTCCCTCTCTCTTCTCTCTCTCCCTTCTCTCTCCTCTCTCCCTCTCCCTTCTCTCTCACTCTACCTTCTCTCTCCATTTTCCTTGTCACTCCCTCATCTCTCTCTCTCTCTCTCTCTCTCTCTCTCTCTCTCTCCCTTCTCCATCTTCCTTCTTCTTCATCTCCCTTCTCTCTACATCTACCTTCTCTCTCTCCGTATCCCTTCTCTCTCTCCCTATCACTTCTTTCTCTCCCTATCCCTTCTCTCTCTCCCTTTTCCTTCTCTCTCCCTATCCCTTGTCGCTCCCTCTCCCTTGTTTCTACCTCTCCCTTGTCTCTCCATTCTCTCTCCCTCTTCCTTCTCTCTCCCTCTTCCTTCTCTCTCCCTCTTCCTTCTCTCTCCCTCTTCCTTCCCTCTCCCTCTCCCTTCTCTCTCTCCCTTCTCTCTCTCCTCTCTCCCTCTACCTTCTCTCTCCCTCTCCCTTCTCAATCCCTTTTCCTTGTCACTCCCTCATCACTCTCTCTCTCTCCCTTCTCTCTCTCTCCCTTCTCCATCTTCCTTCTTTCTCCATCTCCCTTCTCTCTACATCTACCTTCTCTCTCTCCCTATCCCTTCTCTCTCTCCCTATCCCTTCTCTCTCTCCCTATCCCTTCTCTCTCTCCCTCTTCCTTCTCTCTCCCTATCCCTTGTCGCTCCCTCTCCCTTGTTTCTACCACTCCCTTGTCTCTCCATTCTCTCTCCCTCTTCCTTCCCTCTCCCTCTTCCTTCTCTCCCCATCTTCCTTCTCTCTCCATCTTCCTTCTCTCTCCATCTTCCTTCTCTCTCCATCTTCCTTCTCTCTCCCTTTCCATTCTCTCTCCCTTTTCCTTTTCCCTCCCTTTTCCTTCTCTCTCCCTCTCCCTTCTCTCTCCCTCCTCTCTCCCTTGTCACCCCCTTCTATCTCCCTCTCCCTTCTCTCTCCCTATACCTTCTCTCTCCCTCTTCCTTCTCTCTCCCTCTTACTTCTCTCTCCCTTTCCATGCTCTCTCCCTTTTCCTTATCTTTCCATTCTCTCCCTTTTCCTTTCCCCTCCCCTTTCCTTCGCTCTCCCTCTCCCTTCTCTCTCTCTCTCCACTCCCTTCTCTCTCTCTCTCCCCCTCCCTTCTCTCTCCCTCTCCCTTATAACTCCCTCGTCATTCCCTCTACCTCTCTCTCTCCCTCTCCCTTCTCTCTCTCTCTCCCTTTCCCTTCTCTCTCACCCTCTTCCTTCTCTCTGTCTCTCCCTCTCCCTTCTCTCACTCTCCCTTCTCTCTCTCCTCTCTCCCTCTCCCTTCTCTCTCCCTCTCCATGCTCTCTCCCTTTTCCTTATCTCTCCATTCTCTCCCTTTTCCTTTCCCCTCCCCTTTCCTTCGCTCTCCCTCTCCCTTCTCTCTCTCTCCACTCCCTTCTCTCTCTCTCTCCCCCTCCCTTCTCTCTCCCTCTCCCTTATAACTCCCTCATCATTCCCTCTACCTCTCTCTCTCCCTCTCCCTTCTCTCTCTCCCTTCTCTCTCTCTCCCTTTCCCTTCTCTCTCACCCTCTTCCTTCTCTCTGTCTCTCCCTCTCCCTTCTCTCTCTCTCCCTTCTCTCTCTCCTCTCTCCCTCTCCCTTCTCTCTCCCTTCTCTCTCCCTTTTCCTTGTCACTCCCTCATCACTCTCTCTCTCTCCCTCTCTCTCTCTCTCTCCCTTCTCTCTCTCTCCCTTCTCCATCTTCCTTCTTTCTCCATCTCCCTTCTCTCTACATCTACCTTCTCTCTCTCCGTATCCCTTCTCTCTCTCCGTATCCCTTCTCTCTCTCCGTATCCCTTCTCTCTCTCCGTATCCCTTCTCTCTCTCCCTATCCCTTTTCTCTCTCCCTCTTCCTTCTCTCTCCCTATCCCTTGTCGCTCCCTCTGCCTTGTTTCTACCTCTCCCTTGTCTCTCCATTCTCTCTCCCTCTTCCTTTCCTCTCCCTCTTCCTTCCCTCTCCCTCTTCCTTCTCTCTCCATCTTCCTTCTCTCTCCATCTTCCTTCTCTCTCCATCTTCCTTCTCTCTCCCTTTCCATTCTCTCTCCCTTTTCCTTTCCGCTCCCTTTTCCTTCTCTCTCCCTCTCCCTTCTCTCTCCCTCCTCTCTCCCTTGTCACCCCCTCCTCTCTCCCTCTCCCTTCTCTCTCCCTATCCCTTCTCTCTCCCTTTCCTTGTCTCTCCCTCTCCCTTGTCTCTCCATTCTCTCTCCCTTTTCCTTCCCTCTCCCTTTCCTTCTCTCTCCCTTTTCCTTCTCTCTCCCTTTTCCTTCTCTCTCCTTTTCCCTTCTCTCTCCCTTTTCTTTCTCTCTCCCTTTTCTCACTCCCTTCTCTATCCCTCTGCCTTTCTCTCCCTTCTCTCTCCCTATCCCTTCTCTCTCCCTCTTCCTTCTCTCTCCCTCTTCCGTCTCTCTCCCTTTCCATGCTATCTCCCTTTTCCTTATCTCTCCATTCTCTCCCTTTTCCTTTCCCCTACCCTTTCCTTCGCTCTCCCTCTCCCTTCTCTCTCTCTCCACTCCCTTCTCTCTCTCCCCCTGCCTTCTCTCTCCCTCTCCCTTATAACTCCCTCGTCATTCCCTCTCCCTCTCCCTTCTCTCTCTCAACCATTCCTTTCTCTCTCACCCTCTTCCTTCTCTCTGTCTCTCCCTCTCTCTTCTCTCTCTCCCTTCTCTCTCCTCTCTCCCTCTCCCTTCTCTCTCACTCTCCCTTCTCTCTCCATTTTCCTTGTCACTCCCTCATCTCTCTCTCTCTCTCTCACTCTCTCTCTCTCTCTCTCTCCCTTCTCCATCTTCCTTCTTCTCCATCTCCCTTCTCTCTACATCTACCTTCTCTCTCTCCGTATCCCTTCTCTCTCTCCCTCTTCCTTCTCTCTCTCCCTCTTCCTTCTCTCTCTCCCTCTTCCTTCTCTCTCTCCCTCTTCCTTCTCTCTCCCTATCCCTTGTCGCTCCCTCTCCCTTGTTTCTACCTCTCCCTTGTCTCTCCATTCTCTCTCCCTCTTCCTTCTCTCTCCCTCTTCCTTCTCTCTCCCTCTTCCTTCTCTCTCCCTCTTCCTTCTCTCTCCCTCTTCCTTCTCTCTCCCTCTTCCTTCTCTCTCCTCTTCCTTCTCTCTCCCTCTTCTTCTCTCTCCCTCTTCCTTCTCTCTCCATCTTCCTTCTCTCTCCATCTTCCTTCTCTCTCCATCTTCCTTCTCCCTCCCTCTTCCTTCTCTCTCCCTTTTCCTTTCCCCTCCCTTTTCCTTCTCTCTCCCTCTCCCTTCTCTCTCCCTCCTCTCTCCCTTGTCACCCCCTTCTCTCTCCCTCTCCCTTCTCTCTCCCTATCCCTTCTCTCTCCCTTTCCTTGTCTCTCCCTCTCCCTTGTCTCTCCATTCTCTCTCCCTATCCCTTCTCTCTCCCTCTTCCTTCTCTCTCCCTCTTACTTCTCTCTCCCTTTCCATGCTCTCTCCCTTTCCATGCTCTCTCCCTTTTCCTTATCTCTCCATTCTCTCCCTTTTCCTTGCCTCCCCTTTCCTTCGCTCTCCCTCTCCCTTCTCTCTCTCTCCACTCCCTTCTCTCTCTCTCCACTCCCTTCTCTCTCTCTCCCCCTCCCTTCTCTCTCCCTCTCCCTTATAACTCCCTCGTCATTCCCTCTACCTCTCTCTCTCCCTCTCCCTTCTCTCTCTCTCCCTTTTCTCTCTCCTCTCTCCCTCTCCCTTCTCTCTCCCTCTCCCTTCTCTCTCCCTTTTCCTTGTCACTCCCTCATCACTCTCTTTCTCTCCCTTCTCCTCTCTCTCCCTTTTCTCTCTCCCGCTTCCTTCGCTCTCCCTTTCCTTCTCTCTCCCTTTTCCTTCTCTCTCCCTTTTCCTTCTCTCTCCTTTTCCCTTCTCTCTCCCTTTTCTTTCTCTCTCCCTTTTCTCACTCCCTTCTCTATCCCTCTGCCTTCTCTCCCTTCTCTCTCCCTATCCCTTCTCTCTCCCTCTTCCTTCTCTCTCCTCTTCCGTCTCTCTCCCTTTCCATGCTATCTCCCTTTTCCTTATCTCTCCATTCTCTCCCTTTTCCTTTCCCCTACCCTTTCCTTCGCTCTCCCTCTCCCTTCTCTCTCTCTCCACTCCCTTCTCTCTCTCCCCCTCCCTTCTCTCTCCCTCTCCCTTATAACTCCCCTCGTCATTCCCTCTCCCTCTCCCTTCTCTCTCTCAACCATTCTTTCTCTCTCACCCTCTTCCTTCTCTCTGTCTCTCCCTCTCTCTTCTCTCTCTCCCTTCTCTCTCCTCTCTCCCTCTCCCTTCTCTCTCACTCTCCCTTCTCTCTCCATTTTCCTTGTCACTCCCTCATCTCTCTCTCTCTCTCTCTCTCTCTCTCCCTTCTCCATCTTCCTTCTTCTCCATCTCCCTTCTCTCTACATCTACCTTCTCTCTCTCCGTATCCCTTCTCTCTCTCCCTCTTCCTTCTCTCTCTCCCTCTTCCTCTCTCTCTCCCTCTTCCTTCTCTCTCCCTCTTCCTTCTCTCTCCCTATCCCTTGTCGCTCCCTCTCCCTTGTTTCTACCTCTCCTTGTCTCTCCATTCTCTCTCCCTCTTCCTTCTCTCTCCCTCTTCCTTCTCTCTCCCTCTTCCTTCTCTCTCCCTCTTCCTTCCCTCTCCCTCTCCCTTCTCTCTCTCCCTTCTCTCTCTCCTCTCTCCCTCTACCTTCTCTCTCCCTCTCCCTTCTCAATCCCTTTTCCTTGTCACTCCCTCATCACTCTCTCTCTCTCCCTTCTCTCTCTCTCCCTTCTCCATCTTCCTTCTTTCTCCATCTCCCTTCTCTCTACATCTACCTTCTCTCTCTCCCTATCCCTTCTCTCTCTCCCTATCCCTCTCTCTCTCCCTATCCCTTCTCTCTCTCCCTATCCCTTCTCTCTCTCCCTCTTCCTTCTCTCTCCCTATCCCTTGTCGCTCCCTCTCCCTTGTTTCTACCTCTCCCTTGTCTCTCCATTCTCTCTCCCTCTTCCTTCCCTCTCCCTCTTCCTTCTCTCCCCATCTTCCTTCTCTCTCCATCTTCCTTCTCTCTCCATCTTCCTTCTCTCTCCATCTTCCTTCTCTCTCCCTTTCCATTCTCTCTTTCCATTTTCCTTTTCCCTCCCTTTTCCTTCTCTCTCCCTCTCCCTTCTCTCTCCCTCCTCTCTCCCTTGTCACCCCCTTCTATCTCCCTCTCCCTTCTCTCTCCCTATACCTTCTCTCTCCCTCTTCCTTCTCTCTCCCTCTTACTTCTCTCTCCCTTTCCATGCTCTCTCCCTTTTCCTTATCTTTCCATTCTCTCCCTTTTCCTTTCCCCTCCCCTTTCCTTCGCTCTCCCTCTCCCTTCTCTCTCTCTCTCCACTCCCTTCTCTCTCCCCCTCCCTTCTCTCTCCCTCTCCCCTTATAACTCCCTCGTCATTCCCTCTACCTCTCTCTCTCCCTCTCCCTTCTCTCTCTCTCTCCCTTTCCCTTCTCACTCACCCTCTTCCTTCTCTCTGTCTCTCCCTCTCCCTTCTCTCACTCTCCCTTCTCTCTCTCCTCTCTCCCTCTCCCTTCTCTCTCCCTCTCCATGCTCTCTCCCTTTTCCTTATCTCTCCATTCTCTCCCTTTTCCTTTCCCCTCCCCTTTCCTTCGCTCTCCCTCTCCCTTCTCTCTCTCTCCACTCCCTTCTCTCTCTCTCTCCCCCTCCCTTCTCTCTCCCTCTCCCTTATAACTCCCTCGTCATTCCCTCTACCTCTCTCTCTCCCTCTCCCTTCTCTCTCTCTCCCTTTTCTCTCTCCTCTCTCCCTCTCCCTTCTCTCTCCCTTTTCCTTGTCACTTCCTCATCACTCTCTTTCTCTCCCTTCTCTCTCTCTCTCCCTTTTCTCTCTCCCTCTTCCTTCGCTCTCCCTATCCCTTCTCTCTCCCTTTCCTTGTCTCTCCCTCTTCCTTGTCTCTCCATTCTCTCTCCCTTCTCATTCTCTCTCCCTTTTCCTTCTATCTCCCCTTCTCCTTCTCTCTCCCTTTTCTTTCTCTCTCCATTTTCTCACTCCCTTCTCTATCCCTCTGCCTTCTCTCTCCCTTCTCTCTCCCTATCCATTCTCTCTCCCTCTTCCTTCTCTCTCCCTCTTCCTTCTCTCTCCCTTTCCAATCTCTCTCCCTTTTCCTTGTCTCTCCATTCTCTCCCTTTTCCTTTCCCCTCCCCTTTCCTTTGCTCTCCCTCTCCCTTCTCTCTCTCTCCACTCCCTTCTCTCTCTCTCTCCCCCTCCCTTCTCTATCCCTCTCCCTTATAACTCCCTGATCATTCCCTCTACCTCTCTCTCCCCCTCTCCCTTCTCTCTCTCTCCCTTTCCCTTCTCTCGCACCCTCTTCCTTCTCTCTGTCTATCCCTCTCCCTTCTCTCTCTCCCTTCTCTCTCTCCTCTCACCCTCTCCCCTTCTCTCTCCCTCTCCCTCTCTCTCCCTTTTCTTGTCACTCCCTCATCACTCTCTCCCTCTCCCTTCTCTCTCCCTCTCCCTTCTCTCTCCCTATCCCTTCTCTCTCCCTATCCCTTCTCTCTCCCTTTCCTTGTCTCTCCCTCTCCCTTGTCTCTCCATTCTCTCTCCCTCTTCCTTCTCTCTCCCTCTACCTTCTCTCACCCTTTTCCTTCTTTCTCCCTTTCCTTCTCTCTCCCTTTTCCTTCTCTCTCCCTTTACCTTCTCTCTCATTTTGCCTTCTCTCCCCTTTTCTCTCCCTTTTCTCTCCCTTTTCTCTACCTTTTCTCTCCCTTTTCTCTCCCTTTTCTTTTCCTTTTCTCTCCCTTTTCCTTTCTCTCCCTTTTCCTTTTCTCTCCCTTTTCCTTTTCTCTCCCTTTTCCTTTTCTTTCCCCTTTCCTTTTCTCTCCCTCACCCTTCTCTCTCCCTTCTCTCTCCATCTCCCTTCTCTCTACATCTACCTTCTCTCTCTCCGTATTCCTTCTTCCTCTCCCTATCCCTTCTCTCTCTCCCTATCCCTTCTTTCTCTCCCTATCCCTTCTCTCTCTCCCTCTTCCTTCTCTCTCCCTATCCCTTCTCTCTCCCTTTCCTTGTCTCTCCCTCTCCCTTCTCTCTCCCTTTTCTTTCTCTCTCCATTCTCTCTCCCTTTTCTCACTCCCTTCTCTATCCCTCTGCCTTCTCTCTCCCTTCTCTCTCCCTATCCCATCTCTCTCCCTCTTCCTTCTCTCTCCCTCTTCCTTCTCTCTCACTTTCCATGCTCTCTCCCTTTTCCTTGTCTCTCCATTCTCTCCCTTTTCCTTTCCCCTCTCCTTTCCTTCGCTCTCCCTCTCCCTTCTCTCTCCCTCCTCTCTCCCTTGTCACTTCCATCTCTCTCCCTCTCCCTTCTCTCTCACTATCCCTTCTCTCTCCCTTTCCTTGTCTCTCCCTCTCCCTTATCTCTCCAATCACACTCCCACTTCCAACTCTCTCCCTTTCCTTCTATCTCCATTTCCTTCTCTCTCCCTTTTCATTTTCTCTCACCTTTTCCTTTCTCTCCCCTCCCTTCTCACTCCCTAACCCCTTATAACTCCCTCGTCATCCTCTACCTCACTCTCTCCCTCTCCCTTCTCTCACTCTCCCTTTCCTTCTCTCTCACCCTCTTCCTTCTCTCTGTCTCTCCTCTCCCTTCTCTCTCTCTCCCTTCTCTCTCTCCTCTCTCCCTCTCCCTTCACTCTCCCTCTCCATGCTCTCTCCCTTTTCCTTATCTCTCCATTCTCTCCCTTTTCCTTTCCCCTCCCCTTTCCTTCGCTCTCCCTCTCCCTTCTCTCTCTCTCCACTCCCTTCTCTCTCTCTCTCCCCCTCCCTTCTCTCTCCCTCTCCCTTATAACTCCCACGTCATTCCCTCTACCTCTCTCTCACCCTCTCCCTTCTCTCTCTCCCTTCTCTCTCTCTCCCTTTCCCTTCTCTCACACCCTCTTCCTTCTCTCTGTCTCTCCCTCTCCCTTCTCTCTCTCTCCCTTCTCTCTCTCCTCTCTCCCTCTCCCTTCTCTCTCCCTTCTCTCTCCCTTTTCCTTGTCACTCCCTCATCACTCTCTTTCTCTCCCTCTCTCTCTCTCTCTCCCCTTCTCTCTCTCTCCCCCTCCCTTCTCTCTCCCTCTCCCTTATAACTCCCTCGTCATTCCCTCTACCTCTCTCTCTCCCTCTCCCATCTCTCTCTCTCCCTTTCCCTTCTCTCTCACCCTCTTCCTTCTCTCTGTCTCTCCCTCTCCCTTCTCTCTCTCTCCCTTCTCTCTCTCCTCTCTCCCTCTCCCTTCTCTCTCCCTCTCCATGCTCTCTCCCTTTTCCTTATCTCTCCATTCTCTCCCTTTTCCTTCCCCTCCCCTTTCCTTCTCTCTCCCTCTCCCTTCTCACTCTCTCCACTCCCTTCTCTCACTCTCTCTCCCCCTCCCTTCTCTCTCCCTCTCCTTATAACTCCCTCGTCATTCCCTCTACCTCTCTCTCTCCCTCTCCCTTCTCTCTCTCCCTTCTCTCTCTCTCCCTTTCCCTTCTCTCTCACCCTCTTCCTACTCTCAGTCTCTCCCTCTCCCTTCTCTCTCTCTCCCTTCTCTCTCTCCTCTCTCCCTCTCCCTTCTCTCTCCCTTCTCTCTCCCTTTTCCTTGTCACTCCCTCATCACTCTCTCTCTCTCCCTCTCTCTCTCTCTCTCCCTTCTCTCTCTCTCCCCCTCCCTTCTCTCTCCCTCTCCCTTATAACTCCCTCGTCATTCCCTCTACCTCTCTCTCTCCCTCTCCCTTCTCTCTCTCTCCCCTTTTCCTTCTCTCTCCCTCTCCCTTCTCTCTCCCTCCTCTCTCCCTTGTCACCCCCTTCTATCTCCCTCTCCCTTCTCTCTCCCTATACCTTCTCTCTCCCTCTTCCTTCTCTCTCCCTCTTACTTCTCTCTCCCTTTCCATGCTCTCTCCCTTTTCCTTATCTCTCCATTCTCTCCCTTTTCCTTTCCCCTCCCCTTTCCTTCGCTCTCCCTCTCCCTTCTCTCTCTCTCTCCACTCCCTTCTCTCTCTCTCTCCCCCTCCCTTCTCTCTCCCTCTCCCTTATAACTCCCTCGTCATTCCCTCTACCTCTCTCTCTCACCCTCTCCCTTCTCTCTCTCTCCCTTTCCCTTCTCTCTCACCCTCTTCCTTCTCTCTGTCTCTCCCTCTCCCTTCTCTCTCTCTCCCTTCTCTCTCTCCTCTCTCCCTCTCCCTTCTCTCTCCCTCTCCATGCTCTCTCCCTTTTCCTTATCTCTCCATTCTCTCCCTTTTCCTTTCCCCTCCCCTTTCCTTCGCTCTCCCTCTCCCTTCTCTCTCTCTCCACTCCCTTCTCTCTCTCTCTCCCCCCTCCTTCTCTCTCCCTCTCCCTTATAACTCCCTCGTCATTCCCTCTACCTCTCTCTCTCCCTCTCCCTTCTCTCTCTCCCTTCTCTCTCTCTCCCTTTCCCTTCTCTCTCACCCTCTTCCTTCTCTCTGTCTCTCCCTCTCCCTTCTCTCTCTCTCCCTTCTCTCTCTCCTCTCTCCCTCTCCCTTCTCTCTCCCTTCTCTCTCCCTTTTCCTTGTCACTCCCTCATCACTCTCTCTCTCTCCCTCTCTCTCTCTCTCTCCCTTCTCTCTCTCTCCCCCTCCCTTCTCTCTCCCTCTCCCTTATAACTCCCTCGTCATTCCCTCTACCTCTCTCTCTCCCTCTCCCTTCTCTCTCTCTCCCTTTCCTTCTCTCTCACCCTCTTCCTTCTCTCTGTCTCTCCCTCTCCCTTCTCTCTCTCTCCCTTCTCTCTCTCCTCTCTCCCTCTCCCTTCTCTCTCCCTCTCCATGCTCTCTCCCTTTTCCTTATCTCTCCATTCTCTCCCTTTCCTTTCCCCTCCCCTTTCCTTCGCTCTCCCTCTCCCCTTCTCTCTCTCTCCACTCCCTTCTCTCTCTCTCTCTCTCCCCCCCTCCCTTCTCTCTCCCTCTCCCTTATAACTCCCTCGTCATTCCCTCTACCTCTCTCTCTCCCTCTCCCTTCTCTCTCTCCCCTTCTCTCTCTCTCCTTTCCCTTCTCTCTCACCCTCTTCCTTCTCTCTGTCTCTCCCTCTCCCTTCTCTCTCTCTCCCTTCTCTCTCTCCTCTCTCCCTCTCCCTTCTCTCTCCCTTCTCTCTCCCTTTTCCTTGTCACTCCCTCATCACTCTCTCTCTCTCCCTCTCTCTCTCTCTCTCTCCCTTCTCTCTCTCTCCCTTCTCCATCTTCCTTCTTTCTCCATCTCCCTTCTCTCTACATCTACCTTCTCTCTCTCTGTATCCCTTCTCTCTCTCCCTATCCCTTCTCTCTCTCCCTATCCCTTCTCTCTCTCCCTATCCCTTTTCTCTCTCCCTATCCCTTGTCGCTCCCTCTGCCTTGTTTCTACCTCTCCCTTGTCTCTCCATTCTCTCTCCCTCTTCCTTCCCTCTCCCTCTTCCTCTCTCTCCATCTTCCTTCTCTCTCCATCTTCCTTCTCTCTCCATCTTCCTTCTCTCTCCATCTTCCTTCTCTCTCCATCTTCCTTCTCTCTCCCTTTCCATTCTCTCTCCCTCCTCTCTCCCTTGTCATCCCCTCCTCTCTCCCTCTCCCTTCTCTCTCCCTATCCCTTCTCTCTCCCTTTCCTTGTCTCTCCCTCTCCCTTGTCTCTCCATTCTCTCTCCCTTTTCCTTCCCTCTCCCTTTCCTTCTCTCTCCCTTTTCCTTCTCTCTCATTTTCCCTTCTCTCTCCCTTTTCTTTCTCTCTCCCTTTTCTCACTCCCTTCTCTATCCCTCTGCCTTTCTCTCCCTTCTCTCTCCCTATCCCTTCTCTCTCCCTCTTCCTTCTCTCTCCCTCTTCCGTCTCTCTCCCTTTCCATGCTATCTCCCTTTTCCTTATCTCTCCATTCTCTCCCTGTTCCTTTCCCCTACCCTTTCCTTCGCTCTCCTCTCCCTTCTCTCTCTCCACTCCCTTCTCTCTCTCCCCCTCCCTTCTCTCTCCCTCTCCCTTATAACTCCCTCGTCATTCCCTCTCCCTCTCCCTACTCTCTCTCAACCATTCCTTTCTCTCTCACCCTCTCCTTCTCTCTGTCTCTCCCTCTCTCTTCTCTCTCTCCCTTCTCTTTCCTCTCTCCCTCTCCCTTCTCTCTCACTCTCCCTTCTCTCTCCATTTTCCTTGTCACTCCCTCATCTCTCTCTCTCTCTCTCTCTCTCTCTCTCTCTCTCTCTCTCTCTCTCTCTCTCTCTCTCTCTCTCTCTCTCTCTCCCTTCTCCATCTTCCTTCTTCTCCATCTCCCTTCTCTCTCTCCCTCTTCCTTCTCTCTCTCCCTCTACCTTCTCTCTCTCCATATCCCTTCTCTCTCTCCCTCTCCTTCTCTCTCTCCCTCTTCCTTCTCTCTCTCCCTCTTCCTTCTCTCTCCCTATCCCTTGTCGCTCCCTCTCCCTTGTTTCTACCTCTCCCTTGTCTCTCCATTCTCTCTCCCTCTTCCTTCTCTCTCCCTCTTCCTTCTCTTTCCCTCTTCCTTCTCTCTCCCTCTTCCTTCTCTCTCCCTCTTCCTTCTCTCTCCATCTTCCTTCTCCCTCCCTCTTCCTTCTCTCTCCCTTTCCATTCTCTCTCCCTTTTCCTTTCCCCTCCCTTTTCCTTCTCTCTCCCTCTCCCTTCTCTCTCCCTCCTCTCTCCATTGTCACCCCCTTCTCTCTCCCTCTCCCTTCTCTCTCCCTATCCCTTCTCTCTCCCTTTCCTTGTCTCTCCCTCTCCCTTGTCTCTCCATTCTCTCTCCCTTTCCTTCTCTCTCCCTTTTCCTTCTCTCTCCCTTTTCCCTTCTCTCTCCCTTTTCTTTCTCTCTCCCTTTTCTCACTCCCTTCTCTATCCCTCTGCCTTCTCTCGGCCTTCTCTCTCCCTATCCCTTCTCTCTCCCTCTTCCTTCTCTCTCCCTCTTACTTCTCTCTCCCTTTCCATGCTCTCTCCCTTTTCCTTATCTCCATTCTCTCCCTTTTCCTTGCCTCCCCTTTCCTTCGCTCTCCCTCTCCCTTCTCTCTTTCTCCACTCCCTTCTCTCTCTCTCTCTCTCCCCCTCCCTTCTCTCGCCCTCTCCCTTATAACTCCCTCGTCATTCCCTCTACCTCTCTCTCTCCCTCTCCCTTCTCTCTCTCTCCCTTTCCCTTCTCTCTCACCCTCTTCCTTCTCTCTGTCTCTCCCTCTCCCTTCTCTCTCTCTCCCTTTTCTCTCTCCTCTCTCCCTCTCACTTCTCTCTCCCTCTCCCTTCTCTCTCCCTTTTCCTTGTCACTCCCTCATCACTCTCTTTCTCTCCCTTCTCTCTCTCTCTCCCTTTTCTCTCTCCCTCTTCCTTCGCTCTCCCTCCTCTCTCCCTTGTCACTCCCATCTCTCTCCCTCTCCCTTCTCTCTCCCTATCCCTTCTCTCTCCCTTTCCTTGTCTCTCCTCTCCCTTGTCTCTCCATTCTCTCTCCCTCTTCCTTTTCTCTCCCTTTTCCTTCTATCTCCCTTTCCTTTTCTCTCCCTTTTCTCTCCCCTTTCTCTCCCCTTTCTCTCCCTTTTCTCTCCCTTTTCTCTCCCTTTTGCTTTTCTCTCCCTTTTCCTTTTCTCTCCCTTTTCCTTTTCTCTCCCTTTTCCTTTTCTCTCCCTTTTCCTTTTCTCTCCCTTTTCCTTTTCTCTCCCTTTTCCTTTTCTCTCCCTTTTCCTTTTCTCTCCCTCTCCCTTCTCTCTCCCTCTCCCTTCTCTGTCCCTCCTCTCACACTTGTCACTCCCTTCTCTCTCCCTCTCCCTTCTCTCTCCCTCTCCCTTCTCTCAAATTTTTTCTCTCTTACTGCCACTCTATCTCTTTCATTTCAACCCGTCTCTTGCTCTCACACACATTTCTTTCTTCCACTTCTCTCTCTCTCTTTCTTTCTCACACCGTCTCTTTCTTTCCCTGCTCTCTATTACTCTCCCTGACTAGCATCCCTGCTCCTTCTAAATCACCTGTATTTTACTCTCACAAATGTCCTTTCTTTCTCTCTCTCTCTCAAGGACTACCACTCTCCCCTCTCTCTCACAAACCCCTCTCTCACTCAGTCTAAGCATTGTTTATTTAGTCCATCAGTGAAAGAGGGTCCTCAACTGCATTGCTCTAAAGGGGATTGCATTATATTTTTTCACTTATCTTGGGTAAAATTTATTTGCAGTATGAAAATAGGTAAGTTCGTCTATCAAGATGCTGTTCACAAAGGACATACAAACAAGGAGGTAAGTAGTTGAGGTAAGTGAGTACACCTACACAATGCATTGCTTTTATCTCCCAGGATATAAAGCTTTGAGTTGATTTCTCTCCCTTTACACGAGTGTGCCCTTTTAGAGTCAGGCAGTGAACTCTTCGCTACTGTCCCATCTGCAGCGCTAGCTCGACTGTAAATTGGGGGAAGAAAGCATACCCCTTTACGGACGATAGACAGTAGTGCTTCTTCACTCCTAGCATACGGCAGAGGAGAAGCTCCGCTCTGTACAAAACGGATCTAGTCCTCAATGTCCAAGTACTTAGTAGTGAGGTAAAAGCTAGCTCTTTACCTCTAAGGGTGCCTCTCGCTAACATGCAACGAATGCAAGAGTTTTCAAATTTTTGAATGACTAACTGCATATAAATGCAACATGTCAATTGGATAGGGAATAGAATATATACAACAAAATAGAAAGGGCAGGCTCACAGACTGATTCCATGCCCTCCCTCACCCGCTCTTGACCCATGTTCACTATCACCCACCACCTCATCCACCTTCACCCTCACACTCATCCACCTTCACCCACCCACCATTGCCCCCTCACCAACACCTTCACTCACCCACACCTTCACTCATCCCCCTACCTCACCTCACCTACATTCACCAACCTTTAACCCCACTTAAACACACCCTCCCTCTTCCACCTTAATCCTCACCCTCCCTCACCCACGTTCACTCTACCTTACTGGCCTCAACCTTACCTACAAAGCCTCCTATACCCATATTAACCATCCCTCACCCACCTTCAACATCACCTTCCCACACCCTCCTTCACCCACCTCCCTCACCCACCTTCTACCCTCATCATCCATATTAAAATTCACCTTCACCACCCTTACCTGCACACCAATACCCAGCCTCACCCTTGCCCACTCACCCATACCTGAACTGACCCACACTTTTTTCACCCACCTTCATCCTCACCCTCCCAGACACATTTACTCACCCTCCCTAATCCACCTTCAACACCACCTACCCACTCTCTTCATCATCCACCTTCCCTCAAAAACCTTCAACCTCCTTACCCACACCCACCATACATCCCTAAACCTCCCTCACCCACCTACCCACAACCTCCCTCACGTTCTTACCCACTTACACTTTTTCTTACCACACTTTCAACCCCAAACCACACCCTCCCTATATTGTTCAGAACTTAACTCTCATTGGCCAAGTACCTAAATGAGTCACATAACTAAAAATGTTCTATTCTTTTTTCACCAAACACAAATACAAAAATAATCGTAAGGGTCAACCCTAACCCTAACTTTCAACGCTAACCCTAACTCTTCTCTGATTGGTTAGTACCCAAATGAGTCACATACCTAAATTTTCGTATTCCCCTATAACCCTAACCCTAACCCCTAACCCTAACCCTAACCCTAACTCTAAATTTTCGTATTCCCCTATAACCCTAACCCTAACCCTAACCCTAACTTTCAACCCTAACTTTCAACCCTAACTTTCAACCCTAACTTTCAACCCTAACTTTCAACCCTAACTTTCAACCCTAACTTTCAACCCTAACTTTCAACCCTAACTTTCAACCCTAACTCTTCTCTGATTGGTTAGTACCCAAATGAGTCACATACCTAAATTTTCGTATTCCCCTATAACCCTAACCCTAACCCTAACCCTAACCCTAACCCTAACCCAACCCTAACTCTTCTCTGATTGGTTAGTACCCAAATGAGTCACATACCTAAATTTTCGTATTCCCCTATAACCCTAACCCTAACCCTAACCCTAACCCTAACCCTAACCCTAACCCTAACCCTAACCCTAACCCTAACCCTAACCCTAACCCTAACCCTAACCCTAACCCTAACCCTAACCCTAACCTTCATCCTCACCCTCCCAGACACATTTACTCACCCTCCCTAATCCACCTTCAACACCACCTACCCACTCTCTTCATCACCCACCTTCCCTCAAAAACCTTCAACCTCCTTACCCACACCCACCATACATCCCTAAACCTCCCTCACCCACCTACCCACAACCTCCCTCACGTGCTTACCCACTTACACTTTTTCTTACCACACTTTCAACCCCAAACCACACCCTCCCTAAATTGTTCAGAACTTAACTCTCATTGGCCAAGTACCTAAATGAGTCACATAACTAAAAATGTTCTATTCTTTTTTCACCAAACACAAATACAAAAATAATTGTAAGGGTCAACCCTAACCCTAACTTTCAACGCTAACCCTAACTCTTCTCTGATTGGTTAGTACCCAAATGAGTCACATACCTAAATTTTCGTATTCCCCTATAACCCTGGGCCAAACAAAAATAGAAAAATAATCCTAAGTGTCAACCCTAACTTTCAACCCTAACTTTCAACCCTAACTTTCAACCCTAACTTTCAACCCTAACTTTCAACCCTAACTCTTCTCTGATTGGTTAGTACCCAAATGAGTCACATACCTAAATTTTCGTATTCCCCTATAACCCTAACCCTAACCCTAACCCTAACCCTAACCCTAACCCTAACCCTAACCCTAACCCTAACCCTAACCCTAACCCTAACCCTAACCCTAACCCTAACCCTAACCCTAACCCTAACCCTAACCCTAACCCTAACCCTAACCCTAACCCTAACCCTAACCCTAACCCTAACCCTAACCCTAACCCTAACCCTAACCCTAACCCTAACCCTAACCCTAACCCTAACCCTAACCCTAACCCTAACCCTAACCCTAACCCTAACCTAACCCTAACCCTAACCCTAACCCTAACCCTAACCCTAACCCTAACCCTAACCCTAACCTAACCCTAACCCTAACCCTAACCCAAACAAAAATAGAAAAATAATCCTAAGTGTCAACCCTAACTTTCAACCCTAACTTTCAACCCTAACTTTCAACCCTAACTTTCAACCCTAACTTTCAACCCTAACTCTTCTCTGATTGGTTAGTACCCAAATGAGTCACATACCTAAATTTTCGTATTCCCCTATAACCCTGGGCCAAACAAAAATAGAAAAATAATCCTAAGTGTCAACCCTAACTTTCAACCCTAACTTTCAACCCTAACTTTCAACCCTAACTTTCAACCCTAACTTTCAACCCTAACTCTTCTCTGATTGGTTAGTACCCAAATGAGTCACATACCTAAATTTTCGTATTCCCCTATAACCCTGGGCCAAACAAAAATAGAAAAATAATCCTAAGTGTCAACCCTAACTTTCAACCCTAACTTTCAACCCTAACTTTCAACCCTAACTTTCAACCCTAACTCTTCTCTGATTGGTTAGTACCCAAATGAGTCACATACCTAAATTTTCGTATTCCCCTTTAACCCTGGGCCAAACAAAAATAGAAAATAATCCTAAGTGTCAACCCTAACTTTCAACCCTAACTTTCAACCCTAACTTTCAACCCTAACTTTCAACCCTAACTTTCAACCCTAACTCTTCTCTGATTGGTTAGTACCCAAATGAGTCACATACCTAAATTTTCGTATTCCCCTATAACCCTGGGCCAAACAAAAATAGACAAATAATCCTAAGTGTCAACCCTAAGTGTCAACCCTAACTTTCAACCCTAACTTTCAACCCTTAGTTTCAACCCTAACTTTCAACCCTAACTTTCAACCCTAACTCTTCTCTGATTGGTTAGTACCCAAATGAGTCACATACCTAAATTTTCGTATTCCCCTATAACCCTGGGCCAAACAAAAATAGAAAAATAATCCTAAGTGTCAACCCTAACTTTCAACCCTAACTTTCAACCCTAACTTTCAACCCTAACTTTCAACCCTAACTTTCAACCCTAACTTTCAACCCTAACTTTCAACCCTAACTCTTCTCTGATTGGTTAGTACCCAAATGAGTCACATACCTAAATTTTCGTATTCCCCTATAACCCTGGGCCAAACAAAAATAGAAAAATAATCCTAAGTGTCAACCCTAACTTTCAACCCTAACTTTCAACCCTAACTTTCAACCCTAACTTTCAACCCTAACTCTTCTCTGATTGGTTAGTACCCAAATGAGTCACATACCTAAATTTTCGTATTCCCCTATAACCCTGGCCAAACAAAAATAGAAAAATAATCCTAACTTTCAACCCTAACTTTCAACCCTAACTTTCAACCCTAACTTTCAACCCTAACTTTCAACCCTAACTCTTCTCTGATTGGTTAGTACCCAAATGAGTCACATACCTAAATTTTCGTATTCCCCTATAACCCTGGGCCAAACAAAAATAGAAAAATAATCCTAAGTGTCAACCCTAACTTTCAACCCTAACTTTCAACCCTAACTTTCAACCCTAACTTTCAACCCTAACTTTCAACCCTAACTCTTCTCTGATTGGTTAGTACCCAAATGAGTCACATACCTAAATTTTCGTATTCCCCTATAACCCTGGGCCAAACAAAAATAGAAAAATAATCCTAACTTTCAACCCTAACTTTCAACCCTAACTTTCAACCCTAACTTTCAACCCTAACTTTCAACCCTAACTCTTCTCTGATTGGTTAGTACCCAAATGAGTCACATACCTAAATTTTCGTATTCCCCTATAACCCTGGGCCAAACAAAAATAGAAAAATAATCCTAAGTGTCAACCCTAACTTTCAACCCTAACTTTCAACCCTAACTTTCAACCCTAACTTTCAACCCTAACTCTTCTCTGATTGGTTAGTACCCAAATGAGTCACATACCTAAATTTTCGTATTCCCCTATAACCCTGGGCCAAACAAAAATAGAAAAATAATCCTAAGTGTCAACCCTAACTTTCAACCCTAACTTTCAACCCTAACTTTCAACCCTAACTTTCAACCCTAACTTTCAACCCTAACTCTTCTCTGATTGGTTAGTACCCAAATGAGTCACATACCTAAATTTTCGTATTCCCCTATAACCCTGGGCCAAACAAAAATAGAAAAATAATCCTAAGTGTCAACCCTAACTTTCAACCCTAACTTTCAACCTTAACTTTCAACCCTAACTCTTCTCTGATTGGTTAGTACCCAAATGAGTCACATACCTAAATTTTTCGTATTCCCCTATAACCCTGGGCCAAACAAAAATAGAAAAATAATCCTAAGTGTCAACCCTATCTTTCAACCCTAACTTTCAACCCTAACTTTCAACCCTAACTTTCAACCCTAACTTTCAACCCTAACTTTCAACCCTAACTTTCAACCCTAACTCTTCTCTGATTGGTTAGTACCCAAATGAGTCACATACCTAAATTTTCGTATTCCCCTTTAACACTGGGCCAAACAAAAATAGAAAAATAATCCTAAGTGTCAACCCTAACTTTCAACCTAACTTTCAACCCTAACTTTCAACCCTAACTTTCAACCCTAACTTTCAACCCTAACTCTTCTCTGATTGGTTAGTACCCAAATGAGTCACATACCTAAATTTTCGTATTCCCCTATAACCCTGGGCCAAACAAAAATAGACAAATAATCCTAAGTGTCAACCCTAAGTGTCAACCCTAACTTTCAACCCTAACTTTCAACCCTTAGTTTCAACCCTAACTTTCAACCCTAACTTTCAACCCTAACTCTTCTCTGATTGGTTAGTACCCAAATGAGTCACATACCTAAATTTTCGTATTCCCCTATAACCCTGGGCCAAACAAAAATAGAAAAATAATCCTAAGTGTCAACCCTAACTTTCAACCCTAACTTTCAACCCTAACTTTCAACCCTAACTTTCAACCCTAACTTTCAACCCTAACTTTCAACCCTAACTTTCAACCCTAACTCTTCTCTGATTGGTTAGTACCCAAATGAGTCACATACCTAAATTTTCGTATTCCCCTATAACCCTGGGCCAAACAAAAATAGAAAAATAATCCTAAGTGTCAACCCTAACTTTCAACCCTAACTTTCAACCCTAACTTTCAACCCTAACTTTCAACCCTAACTCTTCTCTGATTGGTTAGTACCCAAATGAGTCACATACCTAAATTTTCGTATTCCCCTATAACCCTGGGCCAAACAAAAATAGAAAAATAATCCTAAGTGTCAACCCTAACTTTCAACCCTAACTTTCAACCTTAACTTTCAACCCTAACTCTTCTCTGATTGGTTAGTACCCAAATGAGTCACATACCTAAATTTTCGTATTCCCCTATAACCCTGGGCCAAACAAAAATAGAAAAATAATCCTAAGTGTCAACCCTAACTTTCAACCCTAACTTTCAACCCTAACTTCAACCCTAACTTCAACCCTAACTTTCAACCCTAACTTTCAACCCTAACTTTCAACCCTAACTCTTCTCTGATTGGTTAGTACCCAAATGAGTCACATACCTAAATTTTCGTATTCCCCTATAACCCTGGGCCAAACAAAAATAGAAAAATAATCCTAAATGTCAACCCTAACTTTCAACCCTAACTTTCAACCCTAACTTTCAACCCTAACTTTCAACCCTAACTCTTCTCTGATTGGTTAGTACCCAAATGAGTCACATACCTAAATTTTCGTATTCCCCTATCACCCCTGGGCCAAACAAAAATAGAAAAATAATCCTAAGTGTCAACCCTAACTTTCAACCCTAACTTTCAACCCTAACTTTCAACCCTAACTTTCAACCCTAACTCTTCTCTGATTGGTTAGTACCCAAATGAGTCACATACCTAAATTTTCGTATTCCCTATAACCCTGGGCCAAACAAAAATAGAAAAATAATCCTAAGTGTCAACCCTAACTTTCAACCCTAACTTTCAACCCTAACTTTCAACCCTAACTTTCAACCCTAACTTTCAACCCTAACTCTTCTCTGATTGGTTAGTACCCAAATGAGTCACATACCTAAATTTTCGTATTCCCCTATAACCCTGGGCCAAACAAAAATAGAAAAATAATCCTAAGTGTCAACCCTAACTTTCAACCCTAACTTTCAACCCTAACTTTCAACCCTAACTTTCAACCCTAACTCTTCTCTGATTGGTTAGTACCCAAATGAGTCACATACCTAAATTTTCGTATTCCCCTATAACCCTGGGCCAAACAAAAATAGAAAAATAATCCTAAGTGTCAACCCTAACTTTCAACCCTAACTTTCAACCCTAACTTTCAACCCTAACTCTTCTCTGATTGGTTAGTACCCAAATGAGTCACATACCTAAATTTTCGTATTCCCCTATAACCCTGGGCCAAACAAAAATAGAAAAATAATCCTAAGTGTCAACCCTAACTTTCAACCCTAACTTTCAACCCTAACTTTCAACCCTAACTCTTCTCTGATTGGTTAGTACCCAAATGAGTCACATACCTAAATTTTCGTATTCCCCTATAACCCTGGGCCAAACAAAAATAGAAAAATAATCCTAAGTGTCAACCCTAACTTTCAACCCTAACTTTCAACCCTAACTTTCAACCCTAACTTTCAACCCTAACTTTCAACCCTAACTCTTCTCTGATTGGTTAGTACCCAAATGAGTCACATACCTAAATTTTCGTATTCCCCTATAACCCTGGGCCAAACAAAAATAGAAAAATAATCCTAAGTGTCAACCCTAACTTTCAACCCTAACTTTCAACCCTAACTTTCAACCCTAACTTTCAACCCTAACTCTTCTCTGATTGGTTAGTACCCAAATGAGTCACATACCTAAATTTTCGTATTCCCCTATAACCCTGGGCCAAACAAAAATAGAAAAATAATCCTAAGTGTCAACCCTAACTTTCAACCCTAACTTTCAACCCTAACTTTCAACCCTAACTTTCAACCCTAACTTTCAACCCAAACTCTTCTCTGATTGGTTAGTACCCAAATGAGTCACATACCTAAATTTTCGTATTCCCCTATAACCCTGGGCCAAACAAAAATAGAAAAATAATCCTAAGTGTCAACCCTAACTTTCAACCCTAACTTTCAACCCTAACTTTCAACCCTAACTTCAACCCTAACTCTTCTCTGATTGGTTAGTACCCAAATGAGTCACATACCTAAATTTTCGTATTCCCCTATAACCCTAACCCTAACCCTAACCCTAACCCTAACCCTAACCCTAACCCTAACCCTAACCCTACCCTAACCCTAACTTTCAACCCTAACTTTCAACCCTAACTTTCAACCCTAACTCTTTTCTGATTGGTTAGTACCCAAATGAGTCACATACCTAAATTTTCGTATTCCCCTATAACCCTGGGCCAAACAAAAATAGAAAAATAATCCTATGTGTCAACCCTAACTTTCAACCCTAACTTTCAACCCTAACTTTCAACCCTAACTTTCAACCCTAACTCTTCTCTGATTGGTTAGTACCCAAATGAGTCACATACCTAAATTTTCGTATTCCCTATAACCCTAACCCTAACCCTAACCCTAACCCTAACCCTAACCCTAACCCTAACCCTAACCCTAACCCTAACCCTAACCCTAACCTAAATTTTCGTATTCCCCTATAACCCTGGGCCAAACAAAAATAGAAAAATAATCCTAACTTTCAACCCTAACTTTCAACCTAACTTTCAACCCTAACTTTCAACCCTAACTTTCAACCCTAACTTTCAACCCTAACTTTCAACCCTAACTCTTCTCTGATTGGTTAGTACCCAAATGAGTCACATACCTAAATTTTCGTATTCCCCTATAACCCTGGGCCAAACAAAAATAGAAAAATAATCCTAACTTTCAACCCTAACTTTCAACCCTAACTTTCAACCCTAACTTTCAACCCTAACTTTCAACCCTAACTCTTCTCTGATTGGTTAGTACCCAAATGAGTCACATACCTAAATTTTCGTATTCCCCTATAACCCTGGGCCAAACAAAAATAGAAAAATAATCCTAAGTGTCAACCCTAACTTTCAACCCTAACTTTCAACCCTAACTTTCAACCCTAACTCTTCTCTGATTGGTTAGTACCCAAATGAGTCACATACCTAAATTTTCGTATTCCCCTATAACCCTAACCCTAACCCTAACCCTAACCTAACCCTAACCCTAACCCTAACCCTAACCCTAACCCTTACCTAACCCTAACCCTAACCCTAACTTTCAACCCTAACTTTCAACCCTAACTTTCAACCCTAACTCTTCTCTGATTGGTTAGTACCCAAATGAGTCACATACCCTAAATTTTCGTATTCCCCTATAACCCTGGGCCAAACAAAAATAGAAAAATAATCCTAAGTGTCAACCCTAACTTTCAACCCTAACTTTCAACCCTAACTTTCAACCCTAACTTTCAACCCTAACTTTCAACCCTAACTCTTCTCTGATTGGTTAGTACCCAAATGAGTCACATACCTAAATTTTCGTATTCCCCCTATAACCCTGGGCCAAACAAAAATAGAAAAATAATCCTAAGTGTCAACCCTAACTTTCAACCCTAACTTTCAACCCTAACTTTCAACCCTAACTTTCAACCCTAACTCTTCTCTGATTGGTTAGTACCCAAATGAGTCACATACCTAAATTTTCGTATTCCCCTATAACCCTGGGCCAAACAAAAATAGAAAAATAATCCTAACTTTCAACCCTAACTTTCAACCCTAACTTTCAACCCTAACTTTCAACCCTAACTTTCAACCCTAACTCTTCTCTGATTGGTTAGTACCCAAATGAGTCACATACCTAAATTTTCGTATTCCCCTATAACCCTGGGCCAAACAAAAATAGAAAAATAATCCTAAGTGTGAACCCTAACTTTCAACCCTAACTTTCAACCCTAACTTTCAACCCTAACTCTTCTCTGATTGGTTAGTACCCAAATGAGTCACATACCTAAATTTTCGTATTCCCCTATAACCCTGGGCCAAACAAAAATAGAAAAATAATCCTAAATGTCAACCCTAACTTTCAACCCTAACTTCAACCCTAACTTTCAACCCTAACTTTCAACCCTAACTCTTCTCTGATTGGTTAGTACCCAAATGAGTCACATACCTAAATTTTCGTATTCCCCTATAACCCTGGGCCAAACAAAAATAGAAAAATAATCCTAAGTGTCAACCCTAACTTTCAACCCTAACTTTCACCCTCAACAACAAGTCTACTACCCAAAGATACATCCCAACATACAAAATCAAACCCAACAAAAACCAGACAAACAAAAAGCAATCATCCAAAAGAGACCAACCCTAACCAAACCCCACTACCCTAACTTTCAACCCTAACTCTTCTCTGATTGGTTAGTACCCAAATGAGTCACATACCTAAATTTTCGTATTCCCCTATAACCCTGGGCCAAACAAAAATAGAAAAATAATCCTAAGTGTCAACCCTAACTTTCAACCCTAACTTTCAACCCTAACTTTCAACCCTAACTCTTCTCTGATTGGTTAGTACCCAAATGAGTCACATACCTAAATTTTCGTATTCCCCTATAACCCTGGGCCAAACAAAAATAGAAAAATAATCCTAAGTGTCAACCCTAACTTTCAACCCTAACTTTCAACCCTAACTTTCAACCCTAACTCTTCTCTGATTGGTTAGTACCCAAATGAGTCACATACCTAAATTTTTCGTATTCCCCTATAACCCTGGGCCAAACAAAAATAGAAAAATAATCCTAAGTGTCAACCCTAACTTTCAACCCTAACTTTCAACCCTAACTCTTCTCTGATTGGTTAGTACCCAAATGAGTCACATACCTAAATTTTCGTATTCCCCTATAACCCTGGGCCAAACAAAAATAGAAAAATAATCCTAAATGTCAACCCTAACTTTCAACCCTAACTTTCAACCCTAACTTTCAACCCTAACTCTTCTCTGATTGGTTAGTACCCAAATGAGTCACATACCTAAATTTTCGTATTCCCCTATAACCCTGGGCCAAACAAAAATAGAAAAATAATCCTAAGTGTCAACCCTAACTTTCAACCCTAACTTTCAACCCTAACTTTCAACCCTAACTTTCAACCCTAACTCTTCTCTGATTGGTTAGTACCCAAATGAGTCACATACCTAAATTTTCGTATTCCCCTATAAACCCTGGGCCAAACAAAAATAGAAAAATAATCCTAACTTTCAACCCTAACTTTCAACCCTAACTTTCAACCCTAACTTTCAACCCTAACTTTCAACCCTAACTCTTCTCTGATTGGTTAGTACCCAAATGAGTCACATACCTAAATTTTCGTATTCCCCTATAACCCTGGGCCAAACAAAAATAGAAAAATAATCCTAAGTGTCAACCCTAACTTTCAACCCTAACTTTCAACCCTAACTTTCAACCCTAACTTTCAACCCTAACTTTCAACCCTAACTCTTCTCTGATTGGTTAGTACCCAAATGAGTCACATACCTAAATTTTCGTATTCCCCTATAACCCTGGGCCAAACAAAATAGAAAAATAATCCTAACTTTCAACCCTAACTTTCAACCCTAACTTTCAACCCTAACTTTCAACCCTAACTTTCAACCCTAACTCTTCTCTGATTGGTTAGTACCCAAATGAGTCACATACCTAAATTTTCGTATTCCCCTATAACCCTGGGCCAAACAAAAATAGAAAAATAATCCTAACTTTCAACCCTAACTTTCAACCCTAACTTTCAACCCTAACTTTCAACCCTAACTTTCAACCCTAACTCTTCTCTGATTGGTTAGTACCCAAATGAGTCACATACCTAAATTTTCGTATTCCCCTATAACCCTGGGCCAAACAAAAATAGAAAAATAATCCTAAGTGTCAACCCTAACTTTCAACCCTAACTTTCAACCCTAACTTTCAACCCTAACTTTCAACCCTAACTTTCAACCCTAACTTTCAACCCTAACTCTTCTCTGATTGGTTAGTACCCAAATGAGTCACATACCTAAATTTTCGTATTCCCCTATAACCCTGGGCCAAACAAAAATAGAAAAATAATCCTAAGTTTCAACCCTAACTTTCAACCCTAACTTTCAACCCTAACTTTCAACCCTAACTTTCAACCCTAACTCTTCTCTGATTGGTTAGTACCCAAATGAGTCACATACCTAAATTTTCGTATTCCCCTATAACCCTGGGCCAAACAAAAATAGAAAAATAATCCTAAGTGTCAACCCTAACTTTCAACCCTAACTTTCAACCTTAACTTTCAACCCTAACTCTTCTCTGATTGGTTAGTACCCAAATGAGTCACATACCTAAATTTTCGTATTCCCCTATAACCCTGGGCCAAACAAAAATAGAAAAATAATCCTAAGTGTCAACCCTAACTTTCAACCCTAACTTTCAACCCTAACTTTCAACCCTAACTTTCAACCCTAACTTTCAACCCTAACTTTCAACCCTAACTCTTCTCTGATTGGTTAGTACCCAAATGAGTCACATACCTAAATTTTCGTATTCCCCTATAACCCTGGGCCAAACAAAAATAGAAAAATAATCCTAATGTCAACCCTAACTTTCAACCCCTAACTTTCAACCCTAACTTTCAACCCTAACTTTCAACCCTAACTCTTCTCTGATTGGTTAGTACCCAAATGAGTCACATACCTAAATTTTCGTATTCCCCCTATCACCCTGGGCCAAACAAAAATAGAAAAAATAAGTCCTAACTTTCAACCCTAACTTTCAACCCTAACTTTCAACCCTAACTTTCAACCCTAACTCTTCTCTGATTGGTTAGTACCCAAATGAGTCACATACCTAAATTTCGTATTCCCCTATAACCCTGGGCCAAACAAAAATAGAAAAATAATCCTAAGTGTCAACCCTAACTTTCAACCCTAACTTTCAACCCTAACTTTCAACCCTAACTTTCAACCCTAACTTTCAACCCTAACTCTTCTCTGATTGGTTAGTACCCAAATGAGTCACATACCTAAATTTTCGTATTCCCCTATAACCCTGGGCCAAACAAAAATAGAAAAATAATCCTAAGTGTCAACCCTAACTTTCAACCCTAACTTTCAACCCTAACTTTCAACCCTAACTTTCAACCCTAACTTTCAACCCTAACTCTTCTCTGATTGGTTAGTACCCAAATGAGTCACATACCTAAATTTTCGTATTCCCCTATAACCCTGGGCCAAACAAAAATAGAAAAATAATCCTAAGTGTCAACCCTACTTTCAACCCTAACTTTCAACCCTAACTTTCAACCCTAACTTTCAACCCTAACTTTCAACCCTAACTCTTCTCTGATTGGTTAGTACCCAAATGAGTCACATACCTAAATTTTCGTATTCCCCTATAACCCTGGGCCAAACAAAAATAGAAAAATAATCCTAAGTGTCAACCCTAACTTTCAACCCTAACTTTCAACCCTAACTTTCAACCCTAACTCTTCTCTGATTGGTTAGTACCCAAATGAGTCACATACCTAAATTTTCGTATTCCCCTATAACCCTGGGCCAAACAAAAATAGAAAAATAATCCTAAGTGTCAACCCTAACTTTCAACCCTAACTTTCAACCTTAACTTTCAACCCTAACTCTTCTCTGATTGGTTAGTACCCAAATGAGTCACATACCTAAATTTTCGTATTCCCCTATAACCCTGGCCAAACAAAAATAGAAAAATAATCCTAAGTGTCAACCCTAACTTTCAACCCTAACTTTCAACCCTAACTTCAACCCTAACTTTCAACC